>NC_067485.1:83525324-83674559 GCF_947179515.1 Apodemus sylvaticus | reverse complement strand
GGTAAGGCTCAGCCAGGTAAGAGGGAGTCCCTTATTTTATAGTAGTGTCAATTACATGAAAAGTGACCAAAGTCTTGAGCAGCATGTGTGCTTTGTTAAGGGACTGCTTAATTTCTGTTAAAAAGGGAAGTGGTGCAATGTGGTCAACCCAGTCTCAGAGATCTCAGACACTATAGTAAACTTATGTTTCAGGCTTTCAGAAATGCAAGAGATAAACATCCAACCAAGGAAACAAGAAACCAGCAAGAGACTGGCAAATGAATTAAGAATGAGTTGTGTAGGTAAGGGGTACTGGATGGCGAAAGTTAAGAACCTGAAAAATAATAGCCAGCCCAAAACTGATCTGCTAAAAGAAGTAACCAATTTTCCCTTTCTCTCTACTGAGGGAAGAAAGTCACCTACCACCTCTCTCATTTCCTTCCTCCCTCCCATCTTCCTTCCCCCTTTAATTTTGAGACAGAATTTTCTCCTGTAACCATAGCTAATCAGGTAAATACTATGTAACCTAGGTTTATCTCAAAACTCATGCTCTTTCCACCTCAACCTCCTGAGGGGCAGGATTACGAACATTTACCACAATGCCTGGTTCACCTGGTAGATTCTACTACCTCTTAGGGTTGCATTAAAAATATTTTTAAGCCAGGCAGGGGTGGCACATGCCTTTGATCCCAGCACTTAGGAGGCAGAGGCAGGTGGATTTCTGAGTTCGAGGCCAGCCTGGCCTACAGAGTGAGTTCCAGGACAGCCAGGGCTACACAGAGAAACCCTGTCTTGAAAAACAAAAAACAAACAAACAAAAAAAAATCAAAAATATTTTTAAATATAATATTTCATTAAGTTTTAGATAATTTCATACACTGTATTCTGATCATATTTACTTATACCCATTCCTTCCCTATCTCCTCTCTGGTCCACTCCTACCACAAAGATCTTTTCTCTGCCTAGTGAGAAATTATTGTAATGATTCTGTGATAAAAATTTATGTCAATGAAAATTATACATATATAATATTTTGATATATATCAAACATATGTATATGATATACTGAAATATTTGTATATAGTAAATTGGCCAAATATTATTTATGTTTTTCTTATTTTTCAAAGTTTCTTAAATATTTCTTCAAAATTCCTTAAAAGAATCTCCACACTTTCAAGTTATTGAGAGATGAAAACAATACTACTGCTCATTATTACTTTTATAAAGAATATCAGGGTATAGAAAAACAAAACTAGCCGGGCGATGGTGGCACACGCCTTTGATCCTAGCACTTGCAAGGCAGAGGCAGGCAGACTTCTGAGTTTGAGGTCAGTCTGGTCTACAGAGTGAGTTCCAGGATAGTCAGGGCTATACAGAGAAAACTGGTCTTGAAAAACAAAAGAAAACAAAACAAAAAAAGAAAGAAAAACAAAACTAAACCAACACAATCTTTGCAGGGAAATCTTGACCCAGATCTGAGGGGAAATTTGTAGTGACTCAAACAATAAACATTAAGAAGTCTTAACTGCATGGTTGAAATTAGAATGAATGTTTTTCTTTGAGTACTTTGCAATATGCAAGTAAACATTTTTTTTTGCTTTCTGTCTATACAATACAACTTGTTTCCTTCTCTTTCTTATAAAAATGAATTCTAATTTTGATCGTATTCAAGCCTTCCAACATCTTCAAGACCTGCCTCCACTTTCTTATCCAGCCAACAATGTGTCCTTAAAAATAATCCAAAAACCAAAAACGAACCATCTAAACCAACCAGATTCCATTTGTGCTGTTCATAACATTTGAATATATTGGCATCCACCAGAACATGTCTGAATGACCTTTCAAGGAGCCACCCCCTTAAAGAAAGTTGTCTTTCTCTCTCTTCCAGTATCTCTCAGTTGCCAACAGATTCACAGCTGGAGTGAAACTTCACGACCCCCTTCCCTTGTCCTGCTTTGAGTTTTGACTGACTTGATCTTGTGCAACTGTTGTGCATGCTGTCACAACTGCTGTGACCTGAAAACTCGGTATTCTTGTCTACTACATCTAGAGGCCTTACGTTCCTTCTCCCTCAGTGATTCCTGAGCCTTGATAGTAAGAAGTGTGACATAGATGTCTCACTGAAGAGAGCATTCTGAATCTCTGGAGTGCCAGCACTTGACCAGCTGTGGGTCCTAAATTAATCAGCACACACAGAAGGAAGAAACGGGTCTGATGAAGTTTGAGAGGTGCACTGATAGAAGTCATTGGGAATCGGTTTAACAACTGGCCAATTAGCAAACCAATAGCAGTAGTTTTTCCACTGGGACCTTTGACTATGAAATTTAGCTACAGGTTCTTTGACCCCATATGGTGCCATAAATGAGTTTCATTTTGTGGAGCAGGACTTATGTGCAACCATAAAGTCGTTGGTTACTGGGAAGGAATGGCAGGCCGGCTTCAGATTCACATATTGTTCTGTGTTACAATTATAGAGTATCAAAATAGACCCAGTGTTCATTGTTTAGAAATGTTGAACACACTAAACAATATGTATTTGTTTTCAGGAAAAAAAAAAAAACAGAGAAAAGTAGTTTTCAGAGGCAGGTCTTAAGAAGGCAATATTTTGGTGTGTCTGTTGCCTTGATGGTGGAAATTGAAAGAGGAATGAGCAGTGCTTGTTGGGGAGTGGGTGCTTAGAACCTCTGACTGATGGTGTGAATGAGAAGGGGTTTCTAAATTGTTTCTCTAGCAGCTTTGATAGATAGATCCTGCATCTGTCACAGTGCCTCATCAGAACACATTTATTTTATTTATTTTTTTGTCTTATGGGTGTGTGTGTATGTGTGTATGTGTTTATCTATTTATTTAGTCGGTAGGGAGGTGCATGCTTGGGTCAAATGTACAGAAGTCAGAAGGCAACTTGCAAGAGTTAGTTCTCTCCAATCATGTGAGTTCTCAGGTTGAAACATAGGTCTTTGGACTTAGTGTCAAGAGCTGTTACCTGCTCAGACATCTTTCCCTGTTAGTTCAAGGATTCTCAAAATAATACTTTCAAACATTCTTATTTCTTTTAAATTTTCATTGGTTATTTCATTTATTTACATTTCAAATGTAAATAAATCCCCCTTTCCGGTGGTTTCCCCTCCAAAAACCCTCTATCTCACTCCCCTCCAAAAACCCCCTATCTCACTCCCTTCCCCCCTGCTCCTATGAGGGTGCTCCCCCACCCACCCACCTACCCACTCCCGCCTCACTGTTCTAAAAGATGGAAGTCAGAATCTTAGAGGCCTCAGTTTCTCTCTCACTTACCAGGGTTATAGGAAATTCTCAGTTCTTTCCCTTGTGCATGTTTTATTTGTAAAATGAGACAAATCATGACTGAGGGTCCAGTTGAAACAATTGTGGGATTTACTTTCTCAACCTACATGTTTAAAAAAAAAACCCAACACGTTTGATATATTTGTATCAAATTGCATTAGAAAGGTGGTCTGGGGTTTACTTTTCTCAATGCTATGATCAAATATCTGGTTAGAAGGAACCTAAGAAGGAAGAGTTTCTTTCGGGTCACAGTTTGAAGAGGCAGTTTACCATGGTGTGCTCGGGATGTGGAGAACAGAAGGCAACTGGTGACATTGTGTCTGGGGTCAAGAAACAGAGAGAGATAAACCCAACTTCTCATTTTTTTTTTCAATTCAAAACTTCAACCTGAGCTATATGCATCCAGCAATACCTGGTAGGTGAGCTTTCCACTCTGTCAGCTCACCCTAGACTGGCCTTCACAGTCATGCTCAGAGATTTCCTCCTAAGAGATGCTCAAGTCATCTTTATGAGGATGACTGTGAAGATCCACCACTGTACAGCCCTAGGACTGAAAACTCAGTATGTTTCCAGGACTATTTAAGTCATGGGATGTAACAGGCACAATTAAGCTCCCAATACCCAAAGGGAAAGAAAGCCAATTGGCTGCAGTAAACAAAAGCAATACCAAACCCAGAAAAGGGAAGCTGAAAGATCAAGAGGCCATTGCTTAAAACAAAGCCAATCAGAAGGAAAACTAAAACAGGTATCTTTGGCATGTAAATGAAAGTATCAGAGATTCAAAGATGCTGAACTCAGGTCTGCTGAGAAGAGGCTTGGACTCTGTATAGTTTTCTTTTTTAGGTTCAAAAATTATTTTTATTCAAATACATGTAATATACAAGTACAAACAGCCTTGACTCTTCAGATCTACCCAATCTTTTATAGTTTCTTGGCTCAGACAAGAACAATAATTGCTTTAGGTCAAAACACATACATTAAACTCTTAATTGTCAACCATTGAGATAGGAACCCAGGCAGTTTTTATAAAGCACTTTTACTCTGTGTCCCTACCCAGAATAGGTAGTTTTTCCTTATGGCCTGGAATAGGAAAGCTATAATTTCCTGACCGAGGTTGTATTCCCATGGGATGAAAGGCCTAACACATTGTCTTTATTCTATACACACGCACATATAGTATGTTGTTCTGGATAAAGCCCAGCATGTCTCTGTCATTTTAATATAAGCAGCAAATGTAATTAAAACTCATTTCTAATAGTTAGTAAATACTCAACTAAATGCTTTGTTTACCATTAAATTCAGTGTCTTCCAATGAAGAACTCCACAGCTATATCCACTGGTTGGTACTGAGTGTTGAACCATGAGCCTCATATGTTAGAGCATCCCTCCATCAGTAAACTATACTCCACATCCCTGTGTTCTTTCTCTTGTGGTTTCTATTGGTGCAACACGCCCCTAGCCATATTTATACAAGTAGACTAGTTGATACTATAATTTTAAATAGAATTCAATATCTACAATTTTCTACAGTTATTCAAAAATTTGAGCCACACATGTAAACAAAATCATATGGTAACCATTTAACTGTGTTGATGGATACTCCTACATCTATCTGATAGATGGCATGTTGGCTCACCAATAAAGAAAATTGTATTTTAAGGGATCAAGACATCCAGGGTCAGCTACAATCATGCATTTTTCAATACCCAAGGCATGGTAAAATGATTGATCTGGACATTTACAAGGTGGATCTGGACATTTTTTATTTAACTAGATAGTTTTTCCTTATGGCCTGGACTAGGAAAGTTATTATTTTCTGACCGAGGTTGTATTCCCATGAGATGAAAGGCCTAACACATTGTCTTTATTCTATTGACCCTGGGAAAGCATGCCGCAAGATAGATTTTGTTATTATGGGATGAGGAGAAACTATGACTAATCTCTATGAATTTGAACAAATAAAGGATACTTCTTGTTGCAAAGGAAAAAAAATGAAAGCTATATTTTTAGGTAATGATTATGTAAAAGTTCCTTCTAAATGAATCGTCTTAACTTGAGAAAAATATATAATTTGTTTTCCTTCATGAAACTCATTTACTTCTTCCAGTGGAGCCTTTTGTAGACTACATAGGTTTTTCAACTAAGCTTGGGAAATCACTTATTTATTGCTACCACATGAGAACAATCTGCTCCACAGAACACTTTATGACAGTGGGGAAAGGAAGGCTGATGCTCTGGGATCTCATTGAAATGGTCCAGGTAAGATTTGACTGGATCTGACTGTGTCACCGGTCTCTGGTGTATCAGCAGCTGCAGATGGAAATCTCCAGTGCAGTGAGGTGAATGTTCTGTACACAGGGAGTAGATCTCACATACCTGCTCACATTAGCAAGAGAGGAGACCAGAAAGGAGATTCTAACTGCCAGTCTAGAGGAAAAAAGGGAAATATTGGGACGCAATGCTTTGACCAGAAGACATAAAAAAAAAAAAAAAAAAAAACCTTTAAAACAATGAACAAGTTTATGACTTCACTGACAAGCATGTCTTGGGGCATTTTGTGAAAGTGTCTGCCACAGTCTACGACAAGGAATATCACTGAGAGCACCCCATATACTGTAACATTTCTGGAAGACTTGAGTTGGTAATATATTGTTGTAGCTATTAAAGATTATTTAGTCATTAAATTTATCTACTTCAAAGCTTCAGGTAACACATTGTACTGTTTTATCTTTAGAATTAGACTTCATTTTCAGACAGGATCCAATGGATCTTTCAATGTTATTCTAATTAAATGAATATAAAGGTATGGGTGCTGAGTAAATATCGCTATAGTCTCTTCAGTGAAGGATGCAAAATCCTAAGGGACTGCACCAAGCCAAGTGGGCTCTTGATTTCACATAAGCTCCATTCTGTTAGTGTGCATTTGATTAAGAATTTCTGTGAATCTCACTTGAATGGACATATTTCATCTGAATGAAGTCTTTGGTCACCTATGAGTCAGCATTTCATATGATTAATTGATTGCCACTTAGCAGACAGTGGGGGACAGAATAACAATGTCTAGTAATCACTGTGCTAATTCAAAGGCAAAATCCATTTGCGAGTGCATCCTACTGGCTCCAGGATCAGCAGGTAGGGAATCAGCAGCAGCCCATTAGCCTGCGAACATCATCTGCTTCCTAATTACACCGTAATTAGATCAGGGATAATTACTTTTATTTCTATTATTATTGCTCAGAGTACCTTAGAATCTTGGACTCATAATGTTATGAGGGAATTTAAAACTCATGAATTTTAACATTCTTAGTCAGGGAAAATAAAAGTGACCAAAACACTTAGTGGACTGTCCAATATAAGATTATATGAATAGCTATTAACAGGATTTAATTATATTACTGAATTATTAATACCCTACTAAGGGACCTGAACTTTAGAATGTTAGTGTATATGAGTCTTTACTTTGGCTTGTGGATAAAGAACTAGCACTTCCCTGTTTTTCTAGCACATTCCATTCTTACCACATGCATAGTTGACTTCCTCAAATTGTTGTTATGTGCGCACTTTAGTTCTTTTAAATGCTTCCTTCTTTACAGCACATGAGGGGATGATCTCATGGTGTTGTATTTATTTTATCCTATATTCCCTGAAGCTCCTACACAGTGACTTCACCATGAGGGGAATTCAGGAAAAACATGTTCTGTGGGTACTGAGTAGTGTTCTTCTTAAAGGTGGCCAGCCAGTTGTTCCTCTCCGGAGTTGTGTCATGCGCTGCCTTGTGTTCATTCATGTCTTGCTTCTCTTCCTTTATCTTAAAGACAGCATTGTTGTGTTGCCCAAGCTGGCCTTAAATATTTTGTCTAGCTGAGGCTAGCCTTGAGCGCCTTACCCTCAACTGTGAGCAGTCTGCTCTATTCGGCAAAAGTAGCTATTCACATTACAAGCCTGTAGTGTTCTCTCCTACATAGTTTATATCCATTATCTATCAAAGGTCACAAATTTTAGACAAAAATAGAGCAGACTTCCTAGTATGTCAACAGCCCAGGGGATGTTTCTTCTTCCTTCCTCATAGAGAGTGGTGCTAGAAATCCAGTCTGTTTCTCAGGAGAGTAGGACAGGAAAGATAGGAATTGTAATGATGCCAACTTTCATAAAGAGAAACATGCAGAAAAACGCAGCCTATAGCAGGAGAATGAGAGTGAAAATATTCAAATTTAGAGAGGGAATCTGCATAATGATGTTATGAAGTAGAAAGCTCACCCAGTGCTAAAGGCCTCTGACTTGTGCTCCCTGGCAATTGTGCCTGTCCATTGAGATAGGAAGATGTAGACAGGAAATTGTATTTCTTACCAGGGACACTGTGGATTCCTAGGAGTTAAAGGCATTTTACAGAGCTGAACCCACAGATAGAGCCTTGTTGAAGGCCTTATTTCAAATACAGGCCACATATTTTTTGTCTTTTCAGTCATGTTTGAACTTAAAATTAAAAAATACAATTTTCAAAAAATACATCAATCACTTGCATGGATTTAATGGACACAAGTGAAGAAGGTGGATTCTAAAAGAAGAGGGAAACTCTTATTGCTATTTTTAAAGAGATGTCTTAATGAACAGAATTGCATGGCCAGTTAAGCTAACCCAATTGTTCTTCACATTTCTTAATGAAAAATATTGTTAAGAATATTTTTAAATGATTGGTTATAATGCTTCAAGAAAGTCAGAATCAAGGTTATATTCATTTAACTCAACTAGAAGGAAAAAAGGACAGAATTTAAAGCTTACCGAATTTACATTATTTTCTCTTCATTTTGTATAAGATCACATTAATATTTCCTGTGTGTGTATTTGTGTATGCCTGTTTATATCTATCCATGTGCGTGTGGGGCATACATATGAGGGGAAGAGGTTGATTGTTGAGTCTTTCTTGTTTGTTTGTTTGTTTGTTTGGAGGGGAGGGTTTCAAGACAAGGTTTCTCTGTGTAGACCTGGCTGTCCTGGAACTCACTCTGTAGACCAGGCAGGCCTTGAACTGCCTGGCCTCTTTCTTAATGGCTCTTCTCTTACTTTTGGAGACTGGGTCCCTTCTGAAAATTGAAGATCACTGATTGGCTTGATTGGCTGATGAATGAACTCCAAGCTCCTCCTGTCTCTACTTCTCTGACACTGGGATTATAAATCCAGGCAGCTGCAGCTGCTTTTGATATTCAGAGTCAGAATTGAGTCAGAACTCAGAGCCTTGTGTTTTTAACATAGTCTCTTTGAAAGCCAAATCATCTCCTCACCCTAAGAATTTTTTGTCTACTGGTAAGATGTTTTCCATGTGGAAAAATATTTACATGGGGAGGGGCTGGTAACACTTCCATGGAATTTGTCAAAAGTAAGAATCTACTATTGTCATAATTGCTCCTGGGCTGGAGAGGAAGATATACCTCAGAAAAACATGGTTGCGCCCTATGGGGAGCCATAGGAAAAACAGCTTCTAAGTCTGTTTATCTGTCATAAGCAAAGTGGGTTTTGAGGACAGTAAGAGCTTCACTAAGGTACAGGCAGCTGCTATGGGGAGTATCACCTTAGGTAGCAGAAGATTTGTGGACCGACTAAGACAAAGGAAAGACAAAGAACCAGGGTGAGCTTGTAAAACCTTGGTTACTTGGTTTTAAGTCATTATTGGGTTCTAGTCTTTTGTGTTTAAAATGGTTGGATTCTTTTTTGAAGCTGTTAAGTGTTAACAGTGTTTCTATGCAAAGAATAATCTAGGCACTGGTATCAAAACCTGGGAGCCTGAATAGCTTGTTAAAGGTGATCATGGATTCTCTACCAGCTCAGCACTTAGAACTTTTCCTTGATGAGCTGATGGCAGGTGCCCTGAACATCATTATACTCAAGGATTAAATATTAGGCATGCCATCGCTGTATCTATAGAGTGCAAAGTGTGTGGTTAAAGCATGAGCTGAAAGGATCCCGGAGAACTATCACTTGTCCTAAACATATCTCAGTTCAATGCCTGGAAACTGACATCAGGAAATGAGCAGTGCAGGGAAATTCTGCTGTGGAAGGTCTTGAGGCCAGTGTTCCTGACATGAGCAGCTTAGATCAATGGCGTATTCATTCTCTGCATCCCTTAGAATCTGCTCTTGCCCCCACTGACAGACAGCACATCATGCTTTAAAACTGGAAGAAGTTTCAAGTATTGTATAAACAATTACAAGTACTGTACAAAGAGCAAGCTAGTTTGGACCATCTATTTGTAGGGAAAACATGTGGGGCTTTTTGGAAATAAGTTTCATCTCCATTTCGTGGCACCATCTTGAACATTACTGAAAAATTTCAAGTTATAAATATGTTCTGTCCTAAAAGAGAAAGATGATTGATGTAATGACTGTATTCTGTTATAGATAAATTTTCTCTGAACTGAACACTTCTTCCTAGAGGGCAGAGGAAAGCTCATAAGTCTCAGGAACCTCATGAAATTTACAAGACCCACAAAGTCCAGAAAGAGACAAGACTTATAAGGCTTCTCCTCAGTGCTATATAAAGAGTAATCAGCTGATGGGGAGGAAGAGACTTTGCAGTGGCACTTCCTGATGTACAAACAAAATAGTTCCATGGAGGTACCTTTCCTGAACTGTCACACATACTCAAATAGGGATATTTGGTGATGTATGTTTGTTTATTTATATGATTTATCATATTTATTTTGGTATAATGAATAGCAATGATATCAAAACATTAAGTAGAAGAGAGTAGGTTTTGAGGACTAGTCTTATAAGAATGAATTCAAAATAGCTATTAACTTCAACCTTGAATGAAATGACTTTTTTTATGTGTAAACTTTTAATAATAGATTTATAAGTAAGTGTCAGGGACTTAGTATTTAGTAGTTTTCTTACCGTAAGTCCCAGTGTTCCTGTCGATAGTTCCAATGAAGTTCACAGGCTCACTGAACTGGTTTGAGGTGTAGTCATTTCTTTGGGTTTTTCCTAGGGCAGAAGCATGTTTATTCACATCTTTTCCAGGAAGCCTTTCGGTAGCTTCTCATTTCACTTTCTATTGATTGTCCAACTTACATAATCGGTGAAATTCTTTTTTTCATTAAAGCAAAGTGTATAGTTCACAAAAAAGTCAGTATATTCATAGAAACACAATTCCATTTATCTTTCATTCTTAACCACTTTATTCCTAAGACCACTGTACATACAGCCTTGCTATCTGTTACCAATATCATCCTTGATTCCTAGGGAAATCTAAGCATCTTCTTTTGTCTTATGGCATTGGAAAAGGACGGCTGTTGTTTCAGACAAATAACGGGCATGGGCTTATTCACTCACCTCAGGAAAATTGTTCCTTGAGGCTCATAATGTTTTGATGATGACAGTGACTTAAAGTCTATGATAGTGCTTTCCAAATAGAATACCAGAGCGGCAAGCACTGGATGCCACGTCACCTCTCAGTACCCAGCATCTATGACAATATTTATTCGTCTGTAGAGACCTGAAATGTTATTGAGTCGAGCACTCAGGCATTGGCTGCATTGAGTGACATACATCATTTTATGTGTCAGCATGGAGCAATGTGATGAGAAAGCCTTTAATTATGTCTCTACTGGGAAGTGGAGAATGTGTGTTCTTCCTTGTGAAATGGGAGATACTTACTGAGCTGAATTGATGTTTATTGCACAGCACAGTTTTATTTTCATTCTTTAGGCTTTTCAAACTTGTTTTACTCAAAGAAAAATATCCCGGTAGCAGAATTTCATTGTATCTTGAGAAGTCAGAATGTATTTTCAGCTTTTGTTTTCTTGTTAAAATGAGTACTTTAGTTAGTCCTCTATGCCAGAGAAAATAATTAAAATTTGTTCAGTATTGACACAAACTGATTCTCATGTTTACTGATTTTTTTCCATGTGGGAGATTAATGTGATAGTTGATCCTAGATTTCTTTGAGAAATACTTATTGAAGTTCCTCATGGAACCGACATGTTGCTAATCTATACAACAGTCCTTGATACTTATTATAGACATAGTCAAGATGTCTATGGAGTGGACCACCAAAGCAAAGCCCAAGTCTACCTGAGAACTAAGAGGTTGAAGTCTGCTATAAGTAAAATGTTTAGAAATTTGTGAAAAAGCTCTAATGTGGGACCCTATGATTAAAGGTGAAGTCTAGAAATCTAGGCGTCACTGAGAATGGTGAGGTGAACCACAGCACCTGGGTTGTCATCTACTGTGCAATGGTAAGGAGGAACACCCGAAGCCAACAACTACTTTGAACAATCATCCTCATTCACTGATATGATGGTCTGAAGCAATGAACAGTCTAGTGATGGTGAGGGAGGAGAACCTACACAGGGGACTCTGAGGCCTCTGGGAACCATGTTTGTGGGTTGTGATAACACCAGAGTTATGCCCAGATACTCGTAGGAAAGCCTGCTGTACGATTCTGGAAAATTTCAAACTTAATTTTGTAGGCATCAGAGATTTAGATAAGAGGCTATTTATTCAAAATAATGTTTCCATGGCTATGTTCTAATCTGAACTGAAAATATTTGGCCAGATAATGGCATACAGTGCTTAAACTGTGTTCCCATCCTGTAGAATCCATATCTACTTTAGCATACTTCTGCAGTCAGTAAATACAGTGGAGCCAGAGACAGAATCCTTCCTAAAATAATTAAAATGCATTGAGAAAATTTAAAAATAGTGCTAACTTGACTCTACTAAATTAGGGTCAGTGTTTTATTCAAATAGTTATTCTTTATGAAAATAGTCTTTTCAAGCAATTGATATTGGGGACAAAGAGACCCCCAAACTTAAAGTTTGATTCCAAGGAATGGGCTACATGGTTAATTATTTTATTTCACTATATTTATTTATTCTAATCCTAAATCCTAATTATGGTTTACAGATTAAGGTAGTAAATACATTACATCCACATATTGGCTTATAAAATAAGCTGAGAATTTTAACCCATTGTGATTTTATGTGGTTAGTGGGGATGAACTGGCTAGACTTTCAACTTAGCAAGTTCTCTGATTTAACTTTAATAAGAGACCCTTGCAACAACATTCTTTGATGAATATAGATGAAAAACAATATTAAAGCCAGCAATATTGTTTTCCTTTTGTTTGAAAAGGATGCTATTTACAATTCCAACCTCTGAGATAATGAAAGATTTCTTATTATCTCTCATCTCTCATAAGTGTAGGGCTCTGACAGATATTTGCAAGAGTTCAATTCTCCCCTGACACTTTATTTTGTCTTCTATATTTACTCCTACACTAATTAAAATATTCTCACTTGTTTTTTCTCCGTGTGCTTCTGTGTGTGTATAGCTGAGCTTCTGTGTATATTAGAGGACAACCTCCGGGTTGGCTCTCCTTTTTCACATCTTTAGAGGTAAGGTCTCTCTGTTGTTTTCTGATTCATTCACCAGACTAAGTGGGCATTTTCCTGTCTCTACCTTTATGTCTCTGTAGCAGACATAAAGACACGCTATTACATCTGACCTTTCTCACTTTTGTACATCAATCACTTTATCCACTGAGCCATCTCCCCTGCTGGCAATATGCAGATTTCAAAATGTGAATTAGGACTTTTTCAACTTCTTTTGCTTTTCTCGAGTCTCTAAAATCTTATAAAGACCAGTTTCTATTATAATGTCTTATCAATTTTAAAAACATTTCATTGTATGTTTAATGGTGTTTTACTCGCATGTGTGTCTATTTACCATGTGCAATGTTGTGCCCATCTGGGCTAGATGAGTGTTGAGATCAACTAGAATTGAAGTTTCATGCAGCTGTGAGCCAATATGTGGATGTACTAGAACCCAGGGCCCCTGAAAGAGTAGCCAGTACTTTCAACACAGAGTTAATCTCTCCAGCCTTGTTATAATTGCATTCACACAAAATCTAGTTTTGTGCTGGGGACGTATACATCATGCTGTTAAATTCTTTGTATAACTGGATGGCCATAGAATAAGCTTGGTAATGGATTTGCAGGAGTCCTGAGCATTGGGCTAGAGAGATTATTAGTGTGGTGGGAAATGATCACCTGCTTTGAGTCAAAGTGTGCCACATTCCTTCCTTGGAGACCTCAGGTAAACTGCTGAGCTCTACATTTTACTCAGATTGTGCCGCATAGGAATTTTCCTTCCAGGAAGCTGGCGAGTTTAATTAAGCAGCGTCCGTAGGGGATGCTATGCTTGCTCGTTCATGGCTTGAATCAGATGCACAGAGTTAGAGAATCATCTTCCAAAACTTTCAAGTAGTAAAACCAAACATGTTCAGAGAATCTTATGTGTCTGCTGTTTAACAGGATTCCACATCAGTTACCCATTAAAATTGCCACAATAAACAGAAGAAGGGCTAAGGATGTACTATGGGGTAGCCCAGGCATCAGTCAGTGACTGCAGGGTATAAATGGAGTTCAATGGATGCCTGAAGTCAAAGCTAAAAGGTAGCATTGCATTGGTGTACAGTTGATAAACTTTATCATGCAGATTCTACATTAAGTAATATTGCTTATAGGGCTCAAACATATCAAATAGAACATTTTGCAAATGCCTATCTTTTGAAGAAATACATCCCTAGTATTTCTTTGCTGGGCAAATCTCTGGAGCATCTTTGACTTTGTCTCTCCATCTTTATTTATAGTAATACTGGGATTAGGGTCATTTAAATTTAAATTTGTAGTTGGTAGGGTGGTACAATATTGGAGCATAGTACTATCCCCTTTTGAAGGACAGCTATGCGACTGATATGTTGGGTGAAGTGCCTACTGTTTTTAGTCAATCACTTTACAGAAGATGCAGAATAAAGACGGATTAGAGTATAATCCGGTTCAGTCTATAATTACGAGGACTTTGTTGTAATAAATGACTTCACTATATCCAGGTATTTCTGCAGCACATCAGAATGGTTTCGGGCTCTGATTCTTTCCACTCACTGATTAATGAATTGCATGACAGAATGTTAATAGAACAGGAAAAGTAAAACTTGCCAGCAATTGATTCAGATTCTTTTAGTGAGGACAAGCCCCAGAACTGGAAGTTCCTTGAATTTTAGAGGACGTGAGCTTCTCTTGAGCATAAGAATCTCCTTGTATTCCTCACCTATATCCACTCTATTGGCCATAAGCTGTCCTCACAGATTCTCAAGTACAGGGATCGGACTCCAACTCTTGTCCATAAATGACATTTTGTTTGCAGATAAGGTCTTCTGCTCATGGCAATAGTACAGAAACCACTGCTGGCTGGTTGTTATCTGTCACCTATTAAAGTGAACCTCCATACCGCATTTGGTGATAAAATAATGGGGAAAGAAACTTAAAACAGTGGACAGGAAGTGGAAACGCATCTCTCCTCCCTGACCCCCAGTTTCAACTCCATCTTTCTATGCCCTGAGGGTATATCAGCTCATTTCCTAGCTCTATGATAGGAACATTCACTTTCTGGCTCTGTCATATATGTGTGTGTGTGTGTGTGTGTGTGTGTGTGTGTGTGTGTGTGTGTGTATGTGTGTGCGTGCATGTGTGTGTGTGTGTGTATGTGTGTGCATACATATGTATAGTGTCTGTCTTCCAAGTCTGAATTATGCAACCATAGAAGATGTCTGGACCTATTAGAAGCCAGGAGTTGAATTTCCAGGAAAAAATAATCCACATGTGTGTTAAAGATTTTACAAGGTTTATCAATTGATTAAAACTTCCATGAATGTGTAGAGCTGGAGGTTTATATTTCTGGAGCCATATTGTCTTGGACTATCTTTGCCTTCTTGATAGCCATGTATTATCCATCTTTGTATTTGACCTAACAGTCTTGGACTATATGGTGAAATCATTACTAAAATGTACAGAGAGAACCTTAGCATCCACCATTCCAAAAGCTAAGGTTATCATCAGATGATATTGAAATACAGAAGAGATTTCCCTGTTCTTCTGTATCCTGCATATTTCTACCAGTGCATTTGTAAAATCTTCCAACTTAACATGTTCAATGATCTTAGTGTAGAAACATCTTGCAACTGTCAACACATGTGAAATGTTATTTTAGGTAACCTACATATGTATTCCTGGGTCAGGGTCACTCAAATTTGGCTCCAGAATAAACCACCTTTTATTCCCTTTGAAGAGAAAACTGTTTGGTTTTTGGCTTATTTTGTTTTGAGTTTTGTTTCCCAAGGACACATGCTTTTCTACTTGTTTACATGAATGAACGTTCTTATGTTTTACAACTACCCTATGAGTAGGTACAGTGTTGGTTCTTGCTTTTCAAATAAAGACAATTGTCATGTAAAAAGATCGGACATTTCCTCTAAGCTATGGAGCAGACTGGCCTGAAACTCACAGAAGGCAGAGCTAATCTTCCCCTTTTGGTCACCACTACACACCAGTCTTTAGCCATCTGTGGCACTGGAGTAGTCACTTGTTGTCACTCTCATTTTGGTGTGCCCTCTGGAAAAAATTTTTTTCTTCTTGGACCACAGTGTGGTAAAAATATGTGGACATACCCTGTTTTGAGAAGCCTAATCATTACAGACTATAATCATGTAGTCACAATTTAGATAGACAGGGATTAGAAACCTCCAGTTGATTTTACTAGTAACTCTCATTCCACCCATGAATGTACTCAGGTGGATGAAGAACAGATACTTGTACCAAACACTGTATGCTCATCACAAGGAAAAGCGAGGTTCTACTTGGTTACAGCGTTATATAATTTGGGGAAGGACCCAGCCATCAGAGTTCATGATGGAAACTAAGGGGATAAATGAAAGGTTCTAGTAGTGTGGCTGCCTGGACCTGGGGTATATGCTGAGTGTTTGTATACAAGGCTGTGGGCAAGAAAGCAAGTATAAAGCCCAGGATAAGCTCTGCCTCTGTTTCTATGTTCTTGCCTTGAAGCTGTTCTCTAAAAAGCTGACTTGACTGTGGCCCTTCCTCCCATACCTGACGTTGGAGACTGTGTCTTGGGCACTGCACACTACAAACTCTAGAGTGTGCTAATCTTAGAGAGAAGCATGGATTGTAGCCTAGAACAGAAGCCAGAGATTGCATTTTTAGTCAGGGTTCTGTAATGGAGAACCCATCTCCCTCAGTGATGAGGACAGTTGGCTTGCTAGAATACTTTCTCAGAAACACTGTGCCCATGTCTCCTTGAAATTCCTGTTCTACGTTTTTGAAGAGCCATTCATGCATTTATACTTCCACTCAGGGTGGAAATTTTAGACTTTTCTGCAGCCTTTGCTTGATTATTTTTTCCTGTGCCACAACAGTCGCCTAGAACCTACATGCACAATATGCTACAATGCCAGTATCAACAGGATACTACTCAGTATAGACAACATAGTTTTTGTTCTTTATCTAATTCCTTCACCAGAAAGTATTTGCCCAACAAAGTACCAAAAGACAAGTTTAAGTAAAGCAAGCTTAAATCTTTATATGTGGTGACTTACGTGCCATGTCTTTAATTTTTCTTTATCTTACTGCATCCTTCCAATTTTCCCTTTAAAACTACTTGAAGAGTTTAATAGAAGCTAACTGCAGGATGTCCAGTCACACTCAGAGCAGGAAAGAGTTCTGTGTGGGTTAAAGAGCTGAAGTCATGGTCACATGGCAATGTCAGGAGCAATTAGCTATTCATGGGCGAGACAAGAACGGAATGTCCCTAAATAGAGGAAATGTTATTCTTAGATTTCAACTGAGAGAAGGAATGTGGAAAGTTATTGACAGGGAAGCATTAGCATGTGTAACAGGCCTTTATTTTAAAATTGTACACAAACAGTTATGTTGTTTCTACATGCAGAAAATAAATATACACACAGATACACAAAGTTAGACAAAAGTAGTCACATATACCCTGAGAGACAGACATGTGCACACTCATACAAATACAGTCACAGCGTACACACAGAGAGACAAAAACATCCAGAGACTGATCACCCATTCAAAGTCAAGTGCATCGTCACATACATACACAGTTATTCAAACACATGGAGAGAAAGACACATAACACAGAGACACACATCGAGATCCATGTACATGTACATCGAGATCCATCCACACACTATGACAGATATATTCACACAAATATACAGACACAACTCACATGAATAAACACAGACTTACACACATACACACACACACACACGTGCGCACACACACACACACACACACACACAAATACACACGCATATTCCCCCTACACATAGACTTACACACTGTCCTCCTTCTTTTCCTTAACATAATTACATGTGGGACATTTTACACATTCATTGGTCACTTATGATAGAGCAGTGTTATGGAGATTAGGAGACTGGTTACAAACTTCTTCCATTGTTAAAACTCTCTGATATCCTATCTTTATTTGCAATTTTGTTAAATTCAGTGAGAACAGCCATTTGCTGTTGATAATTCTAGTGCTGGTCCTCAAACGTGTTATTTTTAAGTGGTGCATATCCTCCATGTGGGCTTTGAAACATCTGTTCAGACCAGAACATATCAGCAAAAACCATATTTTTTTTCTTTCCTTAGTCTGAGTCCAGATGGCTACATTTATGTACCATGTACCATAAGTTTCAATTATGTACTGTGATTTAATCTATTTTATTTTTATATCCCTAATAAAACTAATTATTTAAGAAAATAAGGACTCATAATATATTCATTATGGACTGTGGTGAAAATGTGAATGCTTTTGCTAAGATGCCTTCCTTAAAAAAGGATGTTTCATATTAGTGTTAAAATAAATCAGTGTGTAAAATCCATAATTAAAAGTTTAAACATTTCCTTTGAATGGACATGCTAAATGTAAACAAAACCAGCTTCAACCAGAAATGTACTTTCTAAGAAGAAAATCATTAAAAGTACAAGGGAATAATAACTTAATTAAAATATAATGAGTCATTTATCATAGAAATGTAAAATGAAGTGATGCTTCTCTTTAATCACTCTATAGAACACAGTGGCCAATGTAAATGAGTATAAATGTGGGCTTAGAAGTAACAGTGCTTCAGCAAGGATGGTTAATTGTATTTCAGAAAAATGATGTTATAAGCCCTACTGGGATGCTCTCATTTTCAAAGTAGAGTTCCTTTCTCAATCATTCTGTGCATCTGTGTGTGTCTCTCTGTGTGTGTGTAGGTGTGTGTGTATGTGTTTATGTGTGTGTATGTATGTATATGTATGTGTGTATGTGATTTTGTATGTGTATGTGTGTGTTCTTATGTGTGGGGGTGCTTGCATGTGTGTACATATGCCTGTGGAGGCCAGACTTTGGTTATGAGTGTCTGCTTTGAGAGCTCTCCATGTTTTAGCAAATGTGGAATTCCTGGCTTAGACTAGTCTAGCCAGCCTGACCCTGGATATCTCCGTCTTTCTCTCCTAAGTGGTAGTATTTCAGGCACAATTCCAAGTATTCTCCCCTTCACTTTTATACAGATCTACACTCTAATCCTCATGTTGTCCAGTACCTCCTTTATCCACTGAGCCAGCTCTGCATCCTCTGGGTCATTAATGAAATTAACATAGGCTGTTATATATTTTTCTCAGGAGCCTAAATCATTACAAATAATGCAAATTTTAGTCATGGCGATCACAATGATAAATAGCTGAAAAAAAGAAATAAAAAACTCCACCAACACAAACATAACCTAAAATTATAAAATTGCTCTTTTAGATGAAGTCAGTATTGATTTAATGAAACTATGATTTGTCACTGACAACTTATTACAAAGAAGTGTGCCAAGAATTCTGGCCATTGTATGAAATTGGACATTTTTATGTTAATTCTTTTAACTTATTTTAATTGTATTTTTAATATATTTTACCTTAATATAACATTGTTTTTGAACTTTTTCATTATTTTGTAATCTGTTCTATAAAAATATACAAATTAGAAATAAAGTTCTCACATTTTTATTATTTATCTCTAAATGTTACATTTTCCAGATTGAATGATTATTGTAATCAAACCAACACTATGTATATACTGTAGAGATATGAGCCAGGGCCCTGCTGTTTTGTGAAGCTCTTGCATTTTGTTTGAACTGGGATAGGTCTTGAAACTACGGTGGCTTCATGGAATCAACTACGTTGTTTCTCTAGATCATTGCCATACTCATCCTCACAGCTGATTCATGGGCACAGTGGCTGCAGCACACTCTCCTCAGTAGTGTGCCATAGAGCCTTCTCCTTTCCCTGTAAGAATGGATTGACTGGACTCTTTCACAAGGGTGTGAGCCCACCTCAGAGGCTCTGCCAGGTTGCTCTCTACCTAGGGCATTAATAACTCTTGTAAGAAATTCCTTACCCAGAAAGAACAACCTGCCTCAATGTCTTGCCTGAACAAAACCTTCCAAGAAGATCACATCCAATGTGAAAAATAGGAATATATTTTACTATTAGGGTTATTTTATGAATGTATGCATGATGAATACTATACATATACACATACACATACACATACATATACAATTACATTTTTTGAGATGGATCTCATAATGCACAGGCTGGCCCCAAACTTTTTATGTTGTAGTGGTTGACCTTGAATTCCTGTTCTACATGGTTCCACCTACATGAATTAAAGGCACCTGATTTAATTAAGGGCACTGGAATTCATCAACCCTGGTTCGATGCTTTATTTTCTTGATCAAGGTTCTAGAAACAAATTGTTTCAGAATGTCACAGAACTTCACCACATTCTTTACAGTATTTTTGTCAATTTGGTTAAGAAATAACAACAGTCTGTTAATTTTAAAAATGTAATCCATCAGTAGGCAATTTAATTAAATATGACTTGCAAAGAAAATGTGCAATGCATTTTTATCAGTCCTTTAAGAATGTATGGCTTGTTGGTTCGCTGGATATTATGGGCTGTTTTCTCTTCTTCTGGGCCTTGTTGAGCCTTTATTTTTCTGTGAGAGGATAAAGCCATACTTTCCTTCTGTTGCCCCATTGTCATCTCCCTAATTTCTCCTCATGCTTCTCTGTCTTTTCTCATTTTGAGGCTCTATTTGAAAATTTGAGGGAAAATTTTAATCACTCAATAAAGGGCTTTTTATATAAGTATATGGTAGGTGACTGCATGCATCCCAGAGAATTGTCTTTAAGTGGTTCTTTGTAAAAAAAAATAAGACTTACTCTTCCTGTTGGCAACTTTCAGAAGTGATCTGTAACAATGTATAATATTCCCCTTTGAATATTTTATTATGTTTATTATTTAACATGCACATAAAATTACTGGCCTTGTTCAAAGCAGAGATTCTGTTCACAGCAAATAACCCATTTTAACCACTATTAAAATATCTATTTTGGTAATTCACTGTTCAGCTAAGTCTTACTGAATAAGTTAGAAAAGGCCTCCTATTGATATACAAACACATAGAATACAGAGATAACTATCTCGCCACACACAGAAATAACCTGGAAACGTGGCTACCATCTACACTCTTTTGATACCATGTCTACTGGTACCCTTCTGAAAGACTGGGAATAGAGTACCATCTGCTATTTGTAAATGTCTATTCTTGTATGTAAGGTTGAACTGAACCTGCAGTCACATTTATTTTATATTTTTATTTAAAGTTCTATACACATCTCTTACTTTTTTATTCTCATTTTTACCTTAGTAAATCATAGTAAGATGATGGTATTTGTTGGGAGGAGTTGAAACTGCATTTTCAGAGCCATAAAACTGCAAAGTGTGAAGAGAGATTAAGTCACTCAATGGGGCTGGTGTTGCAAGTCTGTGATATAGTTCTTGGTTGGCTTCTGTGAAATCTTGGTTCTTTGTTGGACTGCCTGGGTTGGTTTTAAATATAATATCACTATATAGTAAAAACTAGGCAGAAACTCACAATCCTGTCCCCCCCCAGCCTTCTTATTAGAATATAGGCATGTCCCCCCAACATATGACTATATATTTAAATATCTTTATTAAACCCTACTCTTAATTTTTTTTTAAATTAACAGAGTACCTATTCCACTAGTACTATCTCAAACAATGGTTTTGTAGGATCAGAACACACATTTCTGTAGACCTCATATAAATTACAAAATAACAAATACTTATTTGGTAAAATTTATTTAGAAAGAGTAAAGAAGTAAATGATGAAATAATGGAAGACTTTAATTATTTATATTTGATGAACTCTATTATAGAAATCTTATAAATTAAAACAAAAAGCTTTTTAAGAAGCAAAGCTAACACAGAGAGCTAGTGAGATGTCTCAGCCCGTAAGAGCCTTTTAGTCCTTCAGATACTTTCCAGCACCCACATGATGATTCAGTCATCTGTATCTCTAGTTCTGGGATCCCACACTGTCTTCTGGACTACTCAAGCACAGACATATCTATACATATATATAAATGTATATAATAAAATAACAGTATTCTTTTGTTAGATCCTTTATTTAAGTATGGGGCACTTTAACAAAGTTTCATCATGCTTATAAAGGAGCATGTTCAGGTGGATATTATTTACTATGTGATTTGTTTCCCCTGCAGTGATTGTGGTCAATTCTATATTCCTCTCTAATGAGTAGTTTAAAGGAAGATTTTTCCATTTTGCAAGTGTTTATTTGTGGTAGCATGTCGATTTGGGGATGCTACAAGATTTGTAGAGAACTTCATCAAGATATTTAATTATGAAGTATCTTATGAAGTCATTGAGTTGGTTCAAGCAGTAAAGTGCATGCTCTGTGAGCAAGCAGACTTGAGTTCAGATCCAGAGCACTCACATAAAAACCTGTGTGTGGTAGTTGCCTATAACCCACACCTTGGTAAGCAAGTAAAAGACACAGATGAATTCCTGGAATTCCTCATCCAGACAGTCAAGTCAAAGAGATGAGTGTCTTCCTCTTAAATTAAAGCAGAACAATAGCAATAGACATAAGATACCTTACATTAATCTCTGACCTCCACATTCAATATACATATATATATACAATCACCCACAAATACACATGCACATATCTATATTAACATATACAGGTACCACACTTGCAATACCACAGGTATAATGCTATCAATTATATGTCACAAAACACCTATGTTGTACAATTTCATAATTTTTATAGCCTCATTTTCCTTATGCTTAATTGGAGTGATTGATGAGCCTCATTAGCCAGTTTGTTAAAAACAGGCCTCATTTCCACTAGTGCAGTGTATGTTTCGTGCCAGCTTAATCAATGCCAGCATTTTATGTCATGTCAGCAAGAGTTACAAAGTATCTTTAGGGAATCAGATGATGCTGTCCTCTTCCTTATAAGCTTTGACCAAGAAAAAGAAATTGAAAAGCTTTCCCAATGTTTGTGCTCAAAAGTTAATTCTTTGCCTATTTATTACCACCAGAATTATTGTTTCTGGTATAATCTGAAAAAAATGTTTATTAGTTTAGGTTTGGTATAATCTAAAAAATGTTTTTTAGTTTAGTTGAAATAAGAGAATAAATGTTTTACTTTCAATACATATCTATTTTAGTTCCTATTTCATTTACCTTTGCTTATGTTTCTTCCATGTTCTAGTCAATAAATACATTTAAATGATTCAGATGTATATATCATATGTATAAAATAAGATCATAATTTCTTTTTTAGGGACTTTTCAAACTAATTTCACATTCCGTTATCATCAATCATTTAAATAGACATACTCCTTCCCAGTTCTTTTAAATCCACATTCTGAATATTTTCTAGGTAATTGATACTGATTGTTTTACCTACTAACTTGACACAACCTAAAAATACCTGGAAAAAGAGCCACATTTGAATTATTATCTAGAACCAATTTGTCTAAAGATTTTGGATTGGTGTCTTGATTCTTAACTGATATAGGAAGACTTAGCCCATTGTGGGTGACACTATTCCCTAGGCTGAGAGTCCTGAATAGTATAAGGAAGATGCAAGCAAGCAAGTAAGTGGTCAGCAAGGGTGCATGCATTTATTTATTACGACTCATTTTTTTCTAATGAAATGGGATTGTATCATGTAGCTTTGGCTAGCCTGGACTTGCTTTGTAAACTGAGCAGACTTCTAACTCCTGAAGACCTCTGTGCCTTTGCCTCTGCCTCTGCCTCTTGGGGATTAAACATTTGATATACCAGCTCCAGGTTCTTTTTCTTCTTGACTATAGATGTGGTGTGATCCACTTCAAATCCCTGCTTGACTTCTCCTTAATAATGTGTTAAAGGCTAGAATTGTAAGCCACATAAACCTGATTTTCCCCTAAGATTATTTTATCATAGCAAGAAGAAAAATTAGACTACAAAAATGTTTATTGTAAACACATCATGTGACCCAAGTTTTAAGGCTGAATGACTAATAATGGGCTATTTTTAAGATTTATTTTAATTTTATGTAGGTGAGTATTGCCTGCATGTATGTATACAGAAGAAGCCAATGGGGACTCTGGAACTGGAGTTATAGATAATGGTGAATCATCTGGAACTCACAGTTCTCAGCAAGAGCAGCCAGTGCTCTTAACTGCAGAGCCACTATGCAGACCCCATAATGGATTATTTTGTTAAACCAAAGGAAAAACTCAAGCTTCCATCTGTGTCTAAACCTGAAGGAGAACCCTTGGAAGATTACATAAAATTTTACTAAATGATCAAAAATTCAACCCTTCCATATCCTATTACTGAGGTTATTTTTCCCAACAAGATAAAAGAACTGATCTGTGTGTTTCAAAACCTCTTACCCTTGGTATCAGTATTGAATGACTTGATGTGGGATGGGATTAGGATGCCCAGAGAGTTTCTCCACTGTTGTACTTATTAGTAAAATATTAAGATTTTTAAAAGCCATACAATTACATCATAGGAACCCAAACTCAAAGCCTTTCCAACTCAGCTTCGCTTTACATAAACTTCTAAAATTCTTCAAACTGTACATCTTCAAAGTAACTGTGATCAGACATCAAACCACTTAGAATCCAGAGGCCAATAAGTTATAATATAGAATTTGTGGCTTCAAAATTCTTATGTGATATCAGAGTCAGAGTCATTAAGACTTTAAAATAGCAAAATTTTAAGTCAGTTTTCTACCAATGTGACAAATTCCCTAATATAAACACAATAGAATACAAAACACAACTTCACAAAATAGATATTCATATTGAGTCATGGTTTGCAGCTTTATCTCATGATTTTCACTCTGTTAAGATGCAGAAAGTAGTGGTGAACAATATATAGAGAAGTAAAGCCAGTCACTTGATAGTGACCAGATAGCAGGAAAAGAGTGCTGGGGGAAGTCTCAATATCATCTTGAATAAGACACCCTAATGACCTTACTTTCTCCCACAAGGCCATGATGGAAAGAATTTACCCAAGAATGACATGGGCTGAAGACCATGATTTTAGAACATGGCCTTCAGAACACATTTAAGTTTCAAAAGTACCAAGGGTTCTAGAGGTTCAGATTAACAGACCACAGTCTTAGTCTGTCATAACAAAATACCACAGGCTGAGTAGTTTAAAGAGAAGAAATTGGTTTTCCCAGTTTTAGATGTAAAGATGTATACAACAATGCATGCCAATTTCATTCTAAGCCTACAGAAACCTTCCTTCACACTGTGTCTTTATATTGCTGAAAAAAGAGAACTGATTTTATGGGATCCTTAACAAGGGTATTAATCTTGTTAAATAAGGGTTCTGCTCTTATTAACCTCATTTAACTTGTATTACCTTCTTGTATATGAGACTAAAAATACTCAATGTAATGTTAATGTGTAATGATGTGTCAGTCCTCAAGTGACTACCATTCAAAAAAACAGGCAGACACAGGGAAAACTACTATAAGATGCCAATTCAGAGGTCCCACAAATACAACATTTTAATTCTTTAATTAGGGCTGAATATATGGGAAAAAAAACAGCCATGGCTGAATCATCTCTTCTCTATGAACAAGTGCTCAAAGCTAAGTATCCAAAATCATCTCATGGACAAAGACGTCTTTTGCCACTGTCCCCATGCACTCCCTTATGTATCCCGCTGTCAATATCTACCTACTTTTAATTTTGCAAAAATTGTCTTGTTTCATAAAGAGTACCTAATACTTAGAGGGTTTTCTTGTTGTTATTGCAATCTGAATTAATTATTTTCTCAGGTGTAGATCAGCTTAGTTGGAACATTGTAAAGTGCCATCTTTTGGGGTTACAGCTATGGCTTTAGGTCCATGAAGCTTGCATGAGGATGAAGGAGTAGCCCCCAAGCTAGCTCCCTCATATCACGAGCAAATCACTGGCAGTTTTTGTAAAAGTCTTAGTTTTATCCAAACTTCTTGATTGTACTTATAGCATGGAAATAGGTCTTGCCAAATAG
Source organism: Apodemus sylvaticus (assembly GCF_947179515.1). Lineage (NCBI taxonomy): Eukaryota > Metazoa > Chordata > Mammalia > Rodentia > Muridae > Apodemus > Apodemus sylvaticus. The sequence goes on along the minus strand of NC_067485.1, from coordinate 83,648,969 downwards.
TGGCATCCAAAACCAAATAAAAAAGAGGTAGCAACAGTGTTAAAACCTTTATTTACAAGTCAGATGTCACTTTTGCTAGACCTTATTGGTTAGAAGGAAATCAAAATCCTGCCTGCTTTTGAAGGAAGGAAAAAATCAACCTCCCATTTTGGTGGAATAATTGCTTGAGGATTTGTGCATATGTTTCCAAATGTCTACATAATTCCTAAGTACTTTATGGAATTTTATTCCCACAACACCTAAGTTTTGGGCTAGGGCAAGATTCAAGTGTAACTTGAGCAAGAACTTGCATTTACATAACCCCATGATCATCTTTGTCTTCATCTAATTGATAATATGGCTCCAACATTTCCAGTAATTTCATTTGTTACACACACTGTCCAGAAAAAAAAAATGCTCTCTTCTTGGGGTTCTCAACAAGTTTCATGAAATCAAACTTGACCATACAGTAGAATAATGTTCAGTAGTCTCTTGCAAGGGTACCTGTGCTACTACTTAAGTGCATATTCTCATATTGACCAGATTTATTATGACAGTTCAAATATTAATTTTTAAACTGAGAGTTTGGGAAGCTCAAAAATAGTGTATTATTTCCTAAATCTACATTGTTTAGGTACGCTAAAGGTAAAGACTTTTGTCTGTCTGCCTCACTGTCACAGCTCTCTAAAAGAAGAGCCACAGTAGCTCCTGAATAAAGAGCGGTTGAATTAACCAACAATGGAGAAGGCAATGATAGGACAGAAGATTATGTGGACGGAGAAGCATGTCTTCATACAACCCAGCTGTGGAATCTTGTTGGGTATTGCCCTGTGGAGAGCTATTTGCCAGGGCTCATTAGTCTTGGATCATGTTGATTCTACTCATTATTTCTTTATCCATTCAGATCCATCCTCTTCTCCTATAAAGCCTCAGAATACCTTATCTCTCTGTAGCAACTCCTCTAGACATTTCCTTTTCTGCAGTGGAAGGAAGCGATTGCATGTGTTCAGACGCATTGCCAGTTGCCAAGTTCTATTTCTGGCTCTCTTCATTCATCAGCAGGAAGTACCCAAAGCAGGAGCAGCTAATCAGCATTTTTGTGGACATCAACAAGTTCGTATCTGCTGATGAGGTCACACTGTTTCACTTGTATTTCATGAACTCAAGGAAATCATGCAAAAATAATGAATACCCTCCAAGGAAAGATGTAACATTATAGAATTCATTGGTCACTGGCCATAGGGGCACCCTTAATGGTAAGTAATTTAAATTGTTTCCTGGTTCAGTCTTATCACATTAAGCCTCTGGTTTTCAAGGAAACAGGTAAACATGGAAAGTTCAGTAAACATTGAAAGCAATAACAGCCTATTGTTACAATTTCTTAGGAAAATAGGCACAAATAAAAAAATTATTCTTTGATTATCACTTTGGAAGGTTGATTATCAGTAGCATTTCAGAAATGAAAGCTGTGCTCCATCAGAACAGGATAGCTCATAATCTACTCAGAAAGATAAACTATCAGGATACACATCCCCAAGGTATTTCCATCTTCCAATTCTTTTTGGGTAACTCTTGACAGTTACAGTTGTTGGAGGAAAGATTGTTCTTTTTATTACTGGCAAATCACTCTTATTGCAATAAATAACCTCTTCCCCATACTGCGGCAGAAAAACTCTAATTACTCAGAGAGTCCTGAAAAATAGACACGCCAAAGTAGGGACTTGTTGAAAACTGAAGTGGGAGAGGGAGGAGGGCAGGAGGGTGGAATTGTGATTGAAAACCCAGTTCTTTGAATCAGTCTGTCAAACAATAAAATAACCTAAAGAAGGAAAAAGGAAGTTTTATTGTGTTGATATATAAATGGAGTTCAAATTATTCTTCTCTGTTTGAAAGAAGACTGGCTGATAGTTTTGTTTTTATCAGGTTATAGTACTATGGGGGGATGCTACTCTTTTTTTTTTAAACTGTGTTTTCTTGTAGTACTTTATGTGTTTGTGCTAAAAGCATCTGGCTGACTATTCAAATCTCCCTGTCCCAGTCTCTGGCTCAGTTTCTTTTTGTTATTGTCCCTTCTGGAGGCTCTTGCTTTCCTATATTCTGGAAGAAGAAACCGGACTTCCAATATCTGGGTGTATTCCCTCAGCTGTGCAAGGTTTATGAAACCTATAGGTTGTTTATCAGACCCAGAGTAATGTAAGCCTTCACATCAACAGAGTGGAGAGGTCATGGTGGGGACCAACTTACAAGAGCTTTCTTAGCTGTTAAGGGTGCCATGGCCAACACCACAGTCTGGGTACCTCACAAAAATGTCGACCACCGCACAGTTCAGTGTTTGAGAAGCCTATGTGAAGGAGTCACAAAGGATGATTTCTCAAAGGGCCCCCTCTTTGGCTTAATAGGTGACCATAAATTCTCTGGAACTTCTATCTTCTCTGGGAAAATGCTTCTGTTCCAGCATATTTTTGTAGCAAACCCCTGAGATAGGAATACTTAGTTGACTTCATTTAATTATCTCTGTATAGACCCTACTTCAAAATATAGTAGTCATATTTAGAAGTAGTAAGGATGCAGATTTTAAGAAATATATATTGGGACAAAACTTCATACAAATAATCCCTTTAAAGCAGAGGTCTTTCAAACCAAAAGACAGCAGGGCATGGGGCTAAGTGCCTGTCCTTGGGGAACTGAGTCAGGCCAAGCCTGAGTTTGAGCTCCATTCTGGGTTACATAGAGAAAACCTTTCTCAATAAATGAACTAACAATGTGGAAAGCAAACAAATTACTCTAGTGGGGTATAGAACATTCATTAGTGAACATGCTGTCATATATCCAAAAAGAATGAAATATAAATTTGCATGATGCAATCAACATGAGAAGATTTGGGGCACACAGAACAGACAAAATTCACACCAGTTCCAGGCAGATGTTCCTTTGAATGAAACATTTATTTCCCATTTTTTTCCACATATGGGATATGAAAAAGATTGTGGTGCATGGTTCCTTCCTTCTTAATGTGAGTCCTTCAAATTATGATTGTTTTTAGATTAGGCAGCTATCTTAAGTTACTTCTTATTTTAGGATAATAATTAATTTTCTTTATTTGCCTGAAAAATTACTACAATGGGTAAAAGTATTCTAATCCTCTTTATTCTCTTCCAGATGATGTCAGATAATAGATTCATTGTATGCTCAATATTTAAATATTACAATTGATTTGAACTTGTAGAAACTCAGATGGAGAAACCAATTTTCTAAGATAGCATGCTCTACATACCACAAAACCAAACCAAACCAAAACAAAACAAAATGAAAAAACCAGCGGAGTCTTCAGTGTCTGGAAATATTTTGTTCCTTCTTTTTCGTATTAGGAGATGAAAAATTCATACTATACCAGTTTTTTGTCTTGTGAATTTATTACTGGTGTTTTGATAACACTTTATGACCTTGAAAGTGAAAAAGAAAGAATAGAAACTATATTGTCCTGTGCATCTGGGCAGTGTCTGAGTCTTTGTAACTATCTCGATGACCTTACAACCTGCTTAGGCAAAGTGCCAGAATAATATTTTTGAATATTTAAGGTTTTGATTGCCAACACAGTTCTAAATAGCATCAATTTCCTAAGTATAGCAAGAATCTTTTGTTTTTAAAAACTTGCCCTTTTAGAAAATGGCAATTAATTTAAAATGGAACTCACATAACATTCAAAACATAGGTTGTCAAACTAATGGTTGGACATTTCACCTTGGAAAAATAACCGTTCTTTCAACACTGTGTAAATCTTTCCATGCACTAGGCAATTCTATAATGCATAAATATTCTGGATCAAAAGGGTATATACATATTTAAATGTAAACACCCATCAAGTACATTCTCACACTACATTTTAGACTATTTATTGTGTTTGCGCATTATGGAGTAAATCAGTGTGCAGTCACACAAAGAGAACGTGTACCTGTGAATACTGTGAAACAGTTCAAATTGAGAAGAAATGAAAGCTACCTGGTTGGAAGCAACATTGAATTCTGTCAATCAGTAATAGTCAGAAAGTCAGAAGTACAGGTAAAACTACCCTCCCCCCCCCCCTTTTTTTCTTCTTGCTCCACCCCCTCTTCTTTCCCCTCCCCCACTTTGCTCTCTCCTACATCTCCTCTCTTTTCCTCCTCTCCCTCTGTTGTGCCATTTTTATTCTCTTCTTTCTTTGGTTTTTACCCTGTCTTTTCAATCTCCAGCATTTTGTGTAAGGGATAGTAACAATGGGTAATTTATCATCAGTATTGTTTACTCCATTGTCTCTAGATTCCTTACAAGAGCTTCAGACAATGTTCCTCCAATTAGTCTAGGACTATAGCTTGCATTTATCTAGGAAGTTGTAAGCACATTAGCTTGACTTTACTAGAAACTCATCAATTACCTCGGGTCTTAGAAATGGCTTAGTAAGGTGAAGGCTAGTCCTCATGCAGAGCCAAACCTAAAGATAAATGTTCTTATTATTCTCATAAAAATGTCGTTTTAAATATGTGAAGAAGATCCTGATAAATCATTTTTATCCATTCTGTACTATCAGAAGCATGGGAAAAGGAAGACCTATCTATGTACCTCTCAGGGTTTTTTTTTCTAATTGCTGAAAAATAATTTCCATAGGAAAGGCTCAAAAGAAAATGTCTATACAGGTATCTGAGTCTCAGCCCTCCATGAGAGAAAAGACTGAATTTATCTCATTTACAAATTTAATTTGACCTATACTAGATGGCATAAAGTAGGCACTTTCCACCCGTTGAGTAATGATAATACTGCTTATTGTTGCCTGGAGCAACAAAGTATTCTAGCACTGAGAATGGTGGTCATCTGGGGCAAAGAAAAATATTTATAACACATTTGTAATTTTGCTCTTAACATAGGGTGATAAGGATGCATATCTCTGACTTACATAAAGATGTTAATCAATGTGATGAGATATCTGGGGAAAATATCAAAGAATTAAATATATATTTTGGCTAATGATTTCAGAGTGTTTTAGTCCATAGCTGGCCCAATCATTCTGGGGAATGTGGTAAGACAGAATTGATTATTCTTGGTGTTTGTTTTGTTGGAGTATTTAGCTCTCCCCACAGTGACATAGCTGCATACAGTCCTAAGTGGACTTCCATGCTTCAGTTATGATTTTCCCATCCATTACCATCCTTTATTCTATAGCCAAATATTCATCCTTCTAAACTATACTCAGCTACATTCTTGTCCAAATCACTGTATCATTGTAAAACTATAGGTTGACCTATTGTTCTTAGAAATTGATCTATTAATTCTGGAGAATAAAAGTCCTGCTCTGGCTGAGCCAATGATGGCAAATTAATTTATTCATTGCCTTAATTGATATGGAACCAAGAAGTCCAATCTCACAGTTTCTCCTCCTATTTTCATATCTCATTCCAACATATCTGCTCAGCTGAAGCACCTATTTCCAAAAGTGCTGAATTCTGCTGACAACTGAATTACTATTAAAGAAAATTACAATTTGTGTGTGTGAGAGAGTGTGTGTATATACATGTGCATACTACAGCATGAGGTTGAGAATCAAGGAGAACTTGTAGGAGTCTCTGAAGGGCAATTCATCTGTCAGGTAAAGACTGAGTATGCATGATTCTTTCATCTATATAGTTTTCATTTTTTGTAAAGTTTCTTTTACAAGCATTTGGGTGGTCTTAGGAACAAAACACTGACACAATCTAGCCAGAAAGCTTTCAGTAGGTATAGACTAAGCAAATTTTCCTGAGTGGTTTAGAGCAGAAGAGAGGGAAAGGGAATCATAGAGTAGAGAGTCTTTGAATGAGGAAAGATGGGGAGTGCACTCTGAATTGATCAGGTCTCTTATCAGGTCACTTGTTCATTTATTTGGGTTTTAACCACTTGAGCAGGGTTCCCTCCAGAATTAACTGAGCTTGGTAATGAGGGCAGTAGGTGATAAATGTACTGGGTAAAGATCAGCAAGTGTAATGTGATTACTTCATCCATACTAATCCTTCATGTGCTCAGGAGGACTTTGCAGTTGCATGGATTTCTACAATGGGAAAAATGTTACTGTGGTGCTAATCCAAGCCATGATACGGATGGGGCTCCCCTGGTTGCCTTGGATGGCTGTCTATATTAAAAGTGCATTCCATAGTTTTGGAAACTAAACAAATTTTGCTTAGGCTTTAGCAAGACCAGGAACAACTTTTTCACTATTTACTTTTGTTTAACATTATGTATGGCACAGAAAGTGGGGCCCTTCTAATGGGATTAACCTAGCTATTTGGCCAGATTATCAATGCATATTTCTTTTCAAGCTACAAAATATTAGATTTTTTCTTTTTGTTTATTTTACCTGGGGGTAGTAGACTACACTGGTTAGTTTCTGTCAACTTGATACAAATGGTACTTACCTGGGAGACGGGAACCTCAACTGAGGAAATGTTGCTATCAGATTAGCTATTGCCATGTCTGTGTTGCATTGAACTTATTGTGTAGGTGAAGATGGCCTTGAACTCTGGATCTTCCAGCCTTTATCTTTAGAGCACAGCAATTACAGGGTTGTAGTACTGTATTGAGCTTATGCCTGACTGGAGATGGAACCCAGGATTTTGTGCTGGCTTGGAAATCCTCCTACCAACTGAGCTAAATACTCATGCCTGTACAAGCGACTTACAATAATTTTTATTTGAAGTCTTATAAGGATGTTGGTACTGCCCCTGAAGCCTCCACTCTTAAAACTAGGCTAAAAATTAAAGTGATTTCCCAAGCCAGTTGGGTGGGTAACTATGGAAGCTGGGATTTTAACTCTATCTATCCTGCCTGACAAAGATTTATTCTCATAATGTGCAAAAGAAATAATAAAATACACTTATCTATTTAAAAAGAAGTAAGATGCCATTTCTCTCTAATCTTCATAAGTATTGGCTGGTACTTAACCTCTTTATCCATGGACTATTACAAATAAACAAATGCAAAATTCAGTGAGGGATTTGCTGAAGCTCTTTCTTTCTGTTCTCCCTCCCACTCAGAGTCTAAAGTGTTTCACAGTTAATTTTCTAGTTATTAAAACCATTTCTAAGCTGAGCTTTCTTCATTATGGGGGAATGATCAGTTGATTTCTTTTTCTCTGCTCTTCAGAAAACAAGTGCACAGAAACAGTTTTCTGCAAATCTCCCCCAGAGCATTAAAAAAGAAGGTCTGTCACTCAGAATGAACTAAATAATCCCCATCGTAGAGTTTAGAAGTGACAGAGGACCGTAGCTATTGTGAATGTTCAGTGCTTCCTTGGATCACATATGTACAGAAAGTTTAATGGCTTCATGGAAACTCTACAACAGAACACATGCTGTTAGAATGTGCTACTATAGCCTTTGCAATCACATAGATAAAACTGTAGGAAGAAGAAATGTTTCCTTGGGGTTAGGCAAAAGCTTAGTGGGTAAAATGCTTGCTGGACAAGCATGAGACCAGAGAATTCACGTAGAGAGGTTAAGAGTAGTGAAGCTTTTTATAATCCCAGATCTGAGAAGGCAGGGACAGGTAGCTTTGGTGACTTCTATAGCAGTAAGAGACCCTGTTGGATAACTTTTGATGAGTGACAACCAATGTTGTTCTCTGGCTTCCAGACAAAGAAACACACACATGAACATGTGCACAGACACACCCACATGCAGAGTTTTATTAAACTTTCAAAAAGAAGTTAATGGTCACAGAGTCACTAAACCCCATTGATTATTGTGCCATTTAAACCCCATAGTGGAAGCTGAAATTCAGATGTGGGTTCAGGACCAGTCAGCCTTTTGTTTGAGGAGAATATAAGGTCTGGAAGAAAGTGTGTGTGTGTGTGTGTGTGTGTGTGTGTGTGTGTTTGTATGTGTGTGTATGTGTGTATATGTGTGTATATGTGTCTGTGTGTATGTTTGTGTATGTGTGTGTGTGTGTCTGTATGTGGGGTATGTGTTTATATGTGTCTGTGTATATGTGGGGGTATGTGTGTATGTCTGTGTGTATGTTTGTGTATGTGTGTATGTGTGTGTGTTTGTATGTGTGTGTATGTGTGTATATGTGTCTGTGTGTATATGGGGGTATGTGTGTATGTCTGTGTGTATGTGTGTGTCTGTGTGTGTGTGTGTGTTAGAAAAGCTCAGGCCAGGCTGGGCAGTGGTGGCGCACGCCTGTAATCCCAGCACTCTGGGAGGCAGAGGCAGGCAGATTTCTGAGTTCGAGGCCAGCCTGGTCTACAGAGTGAGTTCCAGGACAGCCAGGGCTATACAGTTTTTTTTTTTGTCTCAAAAAAAAAAAGCAAATCCAAAAAACAAACAAACAAACAAACAAAGAAAAAACAAAAAGAAAAGCTCAGTCCAGAAGACATCCCAATAGTTATACTTTCAATGTGCCACATATCAATATACTTCCCAGCAGGTAGCTTCATAAAGAGACAAATTCTGTAACTCTAAAGCTAAGGAAAAGGAATAGGTGAAGTGCCTATTCAGCTTCTGGGTCAGGGCCATTCTACTGTCTCTAACACGGACTGAATTAACTTCCCAACAAATATACAGTCAGGAAAAGCTTGAGAATAAATGCAAGAGAAAGAAGTTGTCTGATTTTTTTAAAACAGGATGAACATAAAAATAGCTTAAATATAAAAATCTCTTAAGGGGTAAATGCAGAAGAGAGGATGGACCATAAAATCACTTTTAGTTGTTGGAATAATAATATAGTATATGATACACTGTGTATTATAAATGATTATAATAAAGTTAAGTGAGTGTAGCAGTTTGACTGACAACATATTAAGTCTTCAAAAATTGTGAAATGATTTTGGAGTCAGAATTAAATATGAAATAAAATAGATGCAATGGTTTATTTGTTTGTTTGTTTGTTTTTGATTTTTCGAGACAGGGTTTCTCTGTATAGCCCTGGCTGTCCTGGAACTCACTCTGTAGACCAGGCTGGCCTGGAACTCAGAAATCTGCCTGCCTCTGCCTCCCAAGTGCTGGGATTACAGGCGTGCACCACCACCACCCGGCTGATGCAATGGTTTAAAAGTCAAATTCGAATTGTGAATTACACAGTTAGAAACAACTTGCTAACTGGACAATATATCCAATGTTACTATATGCACAGTAGCACTGACCACATCGGAAGAGAGTAAATAGAAGTAACAAGTTATGGCTTGCAGTCTCAGTGGCTTGGAAATGTCTCTCTGTAGGATTCCAGAGGAAAGAAAGACTCTTGGAAGCAAACAAATGAGACACTTGCAGGTTTTTTGAACGGTATCAACTCTGATGTCTAAGCCAAAGTTAAACATGGAACAGAAAGAAAAATGTTCACAGTTAAGTTACTCAGAATGAAATTTGCCATACTGTGAAATTGCTAAGAACTCTCATGAAGGACAAGTTCTCTTCCGAGTGCAGACCATCATGATGGCCAACGCTGTTCCTAAGCTGTAACAACAAAAAACAAAAACCTAAATAAAAGACAAAATTCTGCTGTACAGAACTGTCCAAATTTGAATTAAAATGTAGGATGCACACAAACAATATCTTTGAATTCTTGACTTGCGCCAGGAGAGAGCAAAATTGCCAATTCAATGTTGACCTCTTCATGAAAACCAAAAAAAGGATACTACTTTGTCTTGTCGGTTTGCAGCCCTGGCTTCCAGACATTGCTTAGCTATGACCACTAACTGGATAGATGACACGGAAAGAAGCTTGGAGACAAAAGAGCTGCCTTTTATGACTTCTAGATGCTGTGACCCAGGCTTCTAGAAGTCATGTATGTTCCCAGCCTCATCTACTTATCTTTATGCAGTTACTCTTCATTTAAAAAACACCTGGGAAACACTGAGCCCAGTATGCATGCCCAGGATAAGGAGCAATATTCCAGGGATAAAGAGCACCAGATAAACGTAAAGCATGTTTACTTTGGACAATTAGTACTCTTCACAGAAATATTAATGTAAACACAGAAAAGCCCGTTATCTGTGGTACAAGTTCTAAATTCCAATATGGTTGATGCCTGAATCCAAAGATAGTACTGAGTCCTAAGTACACACTCTGCAGTACCAAGTATTCAGTAGTCACTTAAGGAGGTGGGTAGTTGATTCAACATGGACACTTTAGACAAAGGAGTGGTTCACAACTTTGGAAGGACAGATTAGGGCAGTGAAAGATTTCAACATGGCCCTTAAAATAGAAAGGTTTTAAAATGATATATTATTTATTTATGAAATAGAGCATATGAAATTTTGGGATGCTTGTTAACTAAAGACAATTGAAATCCTAGAAAGAGAAATCAGTAAGAAAGCACACTATATAAAATATTTTGATAGCAGATTTTAAGGTGTCTAAATAATTGGTTTTTATAAGACAAACAAAATGAAAAGAATTAAAAGACTGTGGGGTCTCAGGAGATGGCTCAATGGTTAAGGACATAGATTGCTCTTCCAGAGGAGCCAGCACCCAAAACAGCATCACACAACTGTCTGTCTGCAACTCCAGTTCTAGGAGATTTGATGCTCTTTTCTGGCATTAAAATATACCAGGCATGCATATGATCTACAGACACATCCATACACAAAGAAACATCCATACACAAAGAATAAAATAATAATAATGAAAATTAACAAAAATTGTAAAAATTGGCAGTTCAAATAAATTTTCTTTTTATAAACCTATGGTCATTTGATCTTTGACAAAGGAGCTAAAACCTTCCAGTGGGAAGAAGCATTTTCAACAAATGGTGTGGTTCAACTGGCGGTCAACATGTACAAGAATGTAAATGGAACCACTCTTATCTTCTTGTACAAAGCTCAAGTCCAAGTGGACCAAGGACCTCCAAATAAAACAAGATACTCTAAAACTAATAGATGAGAAAGTGGGGAAGAGCCTTGAACACATGAGCACAGGGGAAAATTTCCTGAAAAGAACATCAAAGGCTTATGCTCTAAGATCAACAACAGACAAATTGGACCTCATAAAATTTCAAAGCTTAATGGCAACTAACAGATTAGGAAAAGATTGTTTCGAGTCCTACATCTGATAGAGGGCTAATATTCAATATATAGAAGTCAAGAAGTTAGACTCCACAGAATCAAATAACACTATTAAAAATGAGGTACAAAACAAAACGAAGAATTCTCAACTCAATAATATCGAATGGCTGAGAAGCACCTAAAGAAATATTCATCATCCTTTGTCATTAGGGAAACACAAGTCAAAACAATCCTGAGACTCTACCTTAGCCTTAGTCAGTATAGCTAAGATGAAAATCTTAGGTGACAGCCGATACAGCTAGGATATGGAGAAAGAGGAACACTCCTTCATTGTTGATGGGATTGCAAGCTGGTAAAAACATTCTGGAAATCAATCTTGTAGTTCCTCAGAAAATTGGGCATAGTATTTATTACCTGAGGACCCTGTTATACCACTCCTGGGCATATACCCAAAAGATACTCCAACATATAACAAGGACACATGCTCTACTATGTTCATAGCAGCCTTATTTAAAGTAGTCAGAAGCTGGAAAGAACCCAAATGTCATTCAACAGAGGAATGGATATAGAAACTGTGGTACACAATGGAGTACTACTCAACTATTAAAAACAACGACTTCATGAAATTCTTAGGCAAATGGATAGAACTAGGAAATATCATCCTGAGTGAGGTAACCCAATCACAAAAGAACATACAGTGTATGCACCCACTGATAAGTAGATACTAGTCCAAAAGCTGGGAATACCCAAGATACGATTCACAGACCACATGAAGCTCAAGAGTCAGGGAGACCAAAGTGTGGATGCTTTAGTCATTCTTAGAAGGAGGAACAAAATACTCACAGGAGGAAATATGGAGACAAAATGTGGAGCAGAGCCTGAAGTAAAGGCCATCTAGAAACTGCCCCACTTTGGGATCCATCTTACATATAATCACTAAACCTAGGCACTATTGTGGATGCCAACAAGTGCTTGCTGACAGGAGCCTGATTTGGCTGTCTCCTGAGAAGTTCTGCCAGTGCCTGACAAATACAGAAGTGGATGCTCACAGCCAACCAATAGACTGAGCACAGGGTCCCCTGTGGAGGAACTAGAGAAAGTACCCAAGGGGCTGACGGGGTTTACAGCTCCACAGGAGGAACAGAATCAGTCAACCAACCCCCAGCAGCACAGCTCCCAGGGACTAAACCACCAATCAGAAACCCATGACTCCAGCTGTATATATAGCAGAGGATGGCCTTGTCAGGCATCAATGGGAGAAGAGGCCTTTGGTTCTGTGAAGGCTTGATGTCCCAGTGTAAGGTAATGCCAGGGCAGAGAGGCAGGAGGGAGTAACTGGGTAGGGGAACACCCTTATAGAAGCAGGGGGAAGGGGTATGGGATAGGCTGTTTTGGAGGGGAAACTGGGAAAGGAGATAACATTTGAAGCGTAAATAAAGAAAATATCCAATAAAAGAAAAGAAAAAACTGATTTTAATTTTTTGTCCTAATGTAAATATGTCATTATATGCATATATGTATAAATGTCATTATATGTGAATATATGTAAAATATAATATACATAAACTTATAAATAAATAAACAAATATTTCTTGTATCTATACACATATATACATGTACATAAATATGTATACATGTGTATCTCATGTAAGTATTGAGACAATTTCTATATACTATTATTATAATTAAATTGTATATTGTATTATCAGGCCAAAAAAGAACCCCACTATAATTCAGAAATAATTACTAAAGATAAAAAGAGACAATATATAATATAAATATTTATTTTTCTGTTTGTTTTGTTTAATTTTTTGAGACAGGGTTTGTCTATATAGTCCTGACTGCTGGCTATTCTGGAACTTGCTTTGTAGTCCAGGCTGGCTTCAACCTGACAGAAATAAACCTGCCTCTGGCTCCTGAGAGCTGGGATTAAAGATGTATAATACCACTGTTCTAGTTATTTAATTTTTCTAATTAAAATGTAAATAAAACTATATCATGTAAATATAAAGGTCTAAAAGAAATTGTTATGAAACAAATACAAATGGATAAATGATTGAACAAAGTATTAGGAGATGTTTTAACAGAATGGTTCTGGTTCTACTTCTCAACTACAAGATATTGGCTTGCTGCTTATGTTGCCTGTGATTGGAAGTAGCAAATGATCCAAAGATAAACACTCATGAGAGCATTAAGGAAGACATTGTAGAATATATATTAAACATAAGACACCAGTTCTCTTGAATTTTCCAAACAAACTAAATAGCAATGTTGCTATTATAACATTCTTAATTAAGAAGACAGAAGATAAAATAGTATTACAGAAAATACAAGAGGTAGGTAGGTTGACAGTTCAATCAGTAAAAATAATTTTATTTAGTCATGAAGACCTGGGTTTGAATGCCAGAACCCATGTGAAAAAGCCTGAGTAGGTCACATGACCTTGTAATCCCAGCACTACAAAAATAGAGGCATGAGATCTCTGGAGTTTGCTGGTCAGCCAGGCTAGCCTGTTTAGAATGTCCCAAGTCTGTGAGAGACCTGTCTCAAACTAAGATGACTATGTTTCTGAGATCCTGGGAACGGAACAGAAACTTACACAGATACACACACACACACACACATACACACACACAGACAGACAGACAAACAGACACTAACATACACACACATAAACAGACACACAGACACATAGACACATAGACACAGACACACACACATAGACACACACACACACATACACAGTTGAGTCTAATTATGCTGTATAAGTATACAAAAGAGACAGAAATCCTTGGAGAAGGGTTAATAAAGACGAGGAACAGAAGGTGGAAGCTATTCAGTAATTCCAAATACAAGATAATAACCTTTTCATTTTAGTCCATTTCTAGAAATAAAATAGTCAAATAAATAAATAAATAAATAAATAAATAAATAAATAAATGAAATATTTAATTTTGTTAGCAATGAAAAGATGTGAAAACTGGGAAGTTATTTAATAATGGAGTTTATTGCTTTACTTTCCTTGGAGGCAAAACATACTGGAAAAATATTTTTTTCCTCCAAATTCTTCAAATTTTATCTTTACATGTGTCAGCTCCTTTAAAATGCACTCTTTCTTTTCTTCCTGGAAATATGCTGGACCTGAGTTCTCTGGTCAATAATGATTCATTTGTGTGTAATGTGTACTACTGCATGAAGACATACGGCAGACTTTAAACCAGTTGAACTGGAGAATGTTATGCTGAGTGAGGCGATCCGATCACAAAAGAACACTCATGGTATTCACTCCCTGATAAGCGGATATTAGCCCAGAAACTCGGAATACCCAAGAAACAATTCACATATCAAATGATGCCCAAGAAGAAGGAAGGAAAGGTCCCAGGTCCCGAAAAGGCTCAGTGCAGCAGTATAGGGGAATACCAAGATAGGCGAAAAGGAAGGGGGTGATTGGGGAACAGGGGTAGGGAAGAGGGCTTATGGGACTTTCAGGGAGGGGGGATCCAGGAAAGGGGATATCATTTTAAATATAAATAAAGAATATATTGAATTTAAAAAAAAAGGAGAGTAACATCACAGTAATAATAACAAACTTATCATTTCTTTAGAATGGTGTTTCCGGTGTGATCAAACGTTGTGGTGCAGATTGAACGCGGAAGCATCTACTCATGTTATCAACTTCAAAATAATAATGTAAAAGCTCTACATTTACATTAAATTAAAAAAACACAACTATACAGCCGAGGTCTTGAGAGTTCCAGCTGTCAACGAACATCACATTGTAGCTGTGGGCTAAGGGGCTCTGAGTTTCCTTGTGTTATGGATTGGACACAAAGGGAGCTCAGGCATCTTTGCCTTAGCTGTCTGCCATTGGCTGGTTGAAGAATCAACATTACCAGTGTTACTTCATTTCAGACTGGGGCTGAGTCGCTTTGAAAAAGTTGAGCCACATACACCTACTTACCCCATGTTAGCCAGATAATGATCCGACTGCTTTATAAAAAGAAAGTAGTTGAACATCCATGTTTTTAAAGAGGCATATTTGGTCACTCTAAAATAGAGCTGTAAAATTGCACAATCTAAAGGAAAGAACGGTTTGTTTTGCCTCTTTTATTGCCAGTTAAATGCCAGAAGACTTTTAAAGCAAGAGCAACCAGTGCAAAGGAGGGAGAAAAAAAACTAATAAAAATTTTATGACCTTAAAATAAACTCATCGCTCTTCCCCTTTCATAGTTTTGCAAAACTTTCTATACTATCTAGCACCAGAACCTACATCTAGTATTTGAGCTCTGAAAATACCAGCAAGGTGTCAGAGGAAATCATATCTGTAGAAATAAAGATGCTGTAAAACAAAGCAGGGAAACAGACAATTTTCATGTAGAGCGAAACCGTTGATGCCATTTTCACCCTAATATAGCAAAATGTACTATGAGAGAACAAAGTGGAAATGAACTCCTGCTCATATTTTCCCTAAATAAAATCATGCTGCACTGGTGATTTTTATTTTATTATATTATTATATTTATTATACTATACTATATTGATCTATCTTGTTAATGTATGTGGGTGTATGCACTTGCATGCATATATACAAACTTGGTGTATGCCCACCCTTGAGCGTGTCTCTGGGGCCAGATTGTAACGTCTTCCTCAGTTGCTTCTAACATTATTATATCATCATCATGATTATCATCGTCATCATCACTACTATTGCCAGCAAAGATTGTGAAGCTTGGTGTTTGAACTAGACCGGCTAGCCAAGATGTTCCCTGGATTCACTTGTCTTCATGCCCCACACCCTGCCCAGTACCAGGGTTATAGATAGACACACACTAGATCAAGCTCAGTTCTTCATGCCCGGGAGGCGAGTGCTTTATAGGCATTAAGCCATGTCCCCAGCAGAGTAATTGCTTTCTCTAACTTGCCTCAGATATTTGCTCAGAGTCAGTTTAGCATGAATGCTCACTGAAGGAACCTAAGAAAACCTAGTATCTTCAAGTCAGAGTCCCTCAAAAGATTCTGAACCAACTGATTCAGTTTTTTGTTTGTTTGTTTTTTGTTTTTTTGGGGTTTTTTTTTGTCTCCTTTGGAGACTCTGATGGTAGCTATGAGCCCCATAGCCTCAGAATAAGGCCATCTTAGAAAAGTAGCTTAAATCAACAAAAAATATGCAGAATCAAGTCAGCTATACATGGAGTATGCCCAGAGAGGAAACACATGTCTCATTTGTTATACCTAGCATTCATGTATTGTACTGATTTGCCAGAACTAGACGCTGTTCTTGAGCAGCAGGCCCAGTGGTCTCTACACTTTCTGATTTTCCCATCTTACCTACAAAGAACAGAATAACTGTAGTTTGGTAAAGAAATGACAAGCAGGAAAAGGGATATTTGGAGTCTATCCTCTGAATGTGTTTCAAGGGGCTGGAAAAATGACCTGATGCACATGCATGAGAGCCTGATCCATATAATATACAAGACATGACAAACATATGTGTGAAACACCCACGCTTGGGATATTCACAGACAGGTGGACTCTTGAATCTTGTTGACTGACAGCCTAGTTAAATCAATGAAACACTGTTCAATAAGAGTTTGCTTCAAAAATTAAAGTGAGTGTGAGTCAAGAAGAGACATGATGGTGATTTTTGGCTGCATAGTCATAGACATGTATACACACACACACACACACACACCACATACACATGAGAAAGATAGATAAATGTTAGGAGACAGACAGACAGATAGACAGACAGACAGACAGATAGATGATAGGCAGATAGATAAATAAATTGATAGATGACAGACAGATGATAACAGATAATAGATGATATAGATAGATAAATAATAGAATGATTCCTTCATGCCAGCTAGTAGGATTTATTGATTCTTTTATTTCTACATATTGGATTGTTTCCTTTCATATATTCTTGCTTGCCTAGACAGTTCTTGCATCTTTGGATTAGTGAAGCTGACCTGCAGATGCCAGTGACTAGCAAGAGGCAGCCTCAATGTGGGTAGGGAAAGAAGCTTAGAAAAAGGGTGAAGCAGAGAGGCTGGCAAAGCAGCAGTCTACTCCAAAGCTCAGCACAGTTCAGTGCACAGTTGGGAGCTAATGCATATTTATGATTTATTCTGAGCCTAATGTTAAACACAGTTCTCATCATCCAGCATTGCTAGGAAAATCAAACGAACTAGAAATTGAAAATCTTCTCTTCTAAATCTTGATGTAGTACAAAAATAAATGTTTGGCTTTATCCAGGAAAATGCCATCTAAGGATTAAAAATTAAGTTGCAATAAGAACTGAGCCCATCAGTTTAGAAACTTTAATAGCACAAAATATTAAATTTTTATGCCCAGTTTACAAAATAAAACATTAATTGGCAGTGATATAGTTATAATAATATTTGTTATTTTATTAATATACAATTGATGATATAAATAGTATATTATTAAAAAGAAACAATTTATGTCAGCATATGTAATGATTTCTAAATCAAAATAATATTTACATGCAATTAACAAAAAAACGGAACCTCAAATTAGGATAGAATTTGATAAAAAGCAATATCAGTATTGATCACGAAAGTATTTTCAGACACACACACACACACATACATACATACATACATACATATATATATATATACATACATACATATATATATTATCTTCATTATTTACTTATTCACCAGTTTCTGTATTCATCCATGATGTATTTTTCCTAGTGTCCGAAAAGTAAACCATTTTGTCTATGATAATAGAAATGGTTCAGGTTTGTCCTCAGGGAAATGGGCATTAAATAAATGTCCAAATATATATATTACTGTAAAATATGTAAATTCATTTTTTTTTACAAGAAAGGAATAGATGCAATGTGATGGTTTACAAGAATATCTACTTTGAATCCAGTATTCTGAGTAAACACTTTAAAGAAATGACATTTAAACTGAGTTTTGGACCATGCAAGAATAATTGTGGCAATGGAATGCAAGATCATTTTAATTGGAAAAAGATACTTTGTACTGTGAGTAACAAATACTTAATGAAGAAGATATGTGCACACATGCACATACACAAACACAGACACACAGTCATACTGATAATCTACAATCTACCAAACAACTCGATGGTCATGTTGGTGTTTGGCTCTTTCCCCAAGTCTCTGCACAGGGAATGAGCCAGTTAAGTGCCAAGAACAACTTCCAAAACAAGAACCCTGCAACATTGATTTCTTACAAATATATCTCATATTTTCTCTTGAAAATATCATGATTCAATTCTGAACATTTCTTTGGAGTATAACCTTGTGTTTGTATGCAGCCAGGATAGGCTACACTAAACAGTCTACACATGTTGATGTCTTTCTGTGAGCCAACATGGTGGCACAGGCTTAGCTCAGGACTTCACAGAGGAGTTGAAGGCTCGGCTCACTGGAGAAAATGAGCAATCTGTTTATTTTGAAATTTGGAATCACTGCTTAGAAAAGAGACAGGCTAACAATGAGCTAAGGCAAGCATGCCCCCCTTTTGCATATTTGTCTCTTTTTGGTTTTAATGATAGATTTCAAAGACATGTTGGTTATAGAATCTGTTTGTTGTATATTTTATATATATATATATATACTCCCAAGGATTTTGATCTGATCTACTTTCCCACATTGTGAATCTCATCACTCCAATAATACTACAGCATACTATTAGAATATAAACAATGCATTTCTGTGACCAGAAGAGGCAGCTGTCAATACTACAGAAGTTTACGGCTATCTTAAGTGGCATCTTTCCTGGACCATTTCTTCCACTCTGTGCTATTGGTTTGATGGAGAATGGGGTAGTCTTACCAAACAGTTCTAATAAACCAGATGCTGATAACTCATACTCATTTCAAATCATCAAAGAAAACATGAGCTGTCTTATCTTTTCCCTTCCAAGGTCCCTGCTACTTTTCCTCAAGCCTTTCCTGTTGAGTTTTATTCCTAAATTTAATTTCTTGCTCTTACGCTTGGTTAACTATGTTATTTCTAGTGGGGATTAACTGAGATTACTTCTGAACATGCCAATATTTATGCTTTTAATGGGTCCAGAAAGTGACTACTGTACTTTATCATTCAAACAGACACAATTATAGGGGTTCCTTTGGGTTTCCTTTTTGCTCAGAACTCACAATTCTATGTCAGGACCTTAACACAGTGGGATAGCAGCTCAACTACCATGACTTTATTCTTACATATTCACAGTCTCTAAGTCCAAATCCTCACTAAATAAACCCTTTGGTTTTAGAAAATAAAAGCAAATGATAGATCTAGCTGGAACTGAGCAGAGATGGCCTGTCTTTGACTCAATGCAAGCAAGCCTTAAGCACAATTGAATAAGTTCACTCACAGTAAAGTTTTGAGTTAACATGTAAATATGCCTGAAAATTGGGGAAGATGATTGTAGCTGAGTGACTTCACACTAGCAGGGTCCCTGGAGAAGCAGGCCTGGAATGTCAGGGGACTTGTTGGAAAAGGGATCTCAAGTCCTGCTTATTCAATTACAAAGTATTAGAGCAAGCTCTCAAGGTGACTCTGCCCAAAACCATTTGAAACTTACTGGCTTCTGAATCTTTATAGCTCTGCATTTTGCACTGACTATCTAGTAGAAAAACTCTTTTTGGAAAAGGAGGTCCTCAGTGGTATGGAACAGACTCTGCGTTTCCTTCCTGAAGAATTATAGAAATTCAGGGGATGGTGTGTAGGCAGTGAGGAGATGGGCAGGATGATAAGAGAGATGTTCCTATAGAAGGCTACTCTAATGATGAGAATGTGTGTCATCCTCTAGATGTGTTGTAAGACAAATGGAATTTTAAGAACCAGTGACTATGAGAAAGTTTCAAGAGGAGTATGAAGACAAAGAGAGAAATTATTTCAATCTCAACAGCCAGGCCACACCAGGAAGGGGTGATCTGAAGGAGGCAAAATAAGCCTTAGACTAGTGATAGAGTGGTCCCATTTCATGGCCAAATTTAATATTTTATTTTGATTGCAATTGCAGTCACTTTGTGAGCTTCCTCACAAGGCTAAGAAACACACTTGGGTGCTTTGCAAGTAGGTAGCTCTTAGCCCTGAGCCTTCTCTCCAGCCTCTCCACTGCCAAGTTCAATAGCTAATGTGAGTTTGCAATCAGCCTTCTGACCTGTAGCAAGGGAGTAGGGCACTTTGTGGTTTACGAAGGATGAATTCTAAGAGATAGTGACATACGAAGGATGAATTCCAAGAGATAGTGACAATTTTTTAAAGCTTCTGCTCCTCATCCCTGGGTCTAAATAAAGTGCACCTTTGACATGGGTGGGTGCATTAATTGTTAGTCATGCACACTTAACTTTTACAAAATTATCCAACAGTTGAGAATGTTTCAGAAAAGATGTTTTGCTTTAAAGGCATATCATCTGATTGCAGAACAAGGCTGGTTAAGAACTAGGGAAGAATGTAGCCTTCTGTTCCAGAAACTTCATCACATGATGGAATAACTCAGCTGCCCAGGAGTCTGCTGCCTCCAGCTGCCTGTCAGCTGTTTGTATCTGCTTCCTTTTGGGACTTGGATACAACTGGAATTTGGTCTATCACATCATTGTCCTGCTGAGCAATCTTTAGTTCTAGGCAAAGCAATAGTGCATTGTTTTTCTTGAAGTTTTATTACATTTCTTTTCTGCCTCTGTGTGTGTGTGTGTGTGTGTGTGTGTGTGTGTGTACATATCTAAGGACAACCTTCAGGAGACCATCTTTCCTTCCATAGTGCAGAATCGAAGAAATGAACTTGCAACATGAGGCTTAACAGCAAGCAACTTAATCCACTGAGTCATCATATTGGACTTTCCTTGAAGGTTTGAAAATCTCATTTCATTCCTTTTAAAGTAGAAAGTCTATAATAAGGAAAAATAAAGGCAGCTTTTTTTTGTACATACTTAATACTTGTCTCCACTGGCCAAGTTGATTTTAGCCATGCCCATTAGTCAGTGATTCTACTGTGAGGCTACCGAGTGGAACTATTAGAGCTAAGGAGAGAAAACTTGAAAGGGAATCTATTTCTCTTCAGAAATCATCTCTTACAGAAGGAAGTTTGGTGAAGGGTAAGTGTGAAGTCCTGTCTTCTGTAGTGACCCATTTTCTGTTGGGAAATGGCTTTAATTTAACCTGAGAAGGGTTATGGCACTAGAATTGTAAAACCTGGCATTGGTATCATAGATTTCCTTCCTGGCATATGCTCTTAGCAACTTGGACAATTTAAGTCACTACTACCATCTGTAAAACAGGAACAAATGCCACACAGATGAATGCATACAAATGTATGTGTAATCGATGATATTTTCATCACAGTGAAAAGCATGTCTGGGTTTCCCACCCAATTTTTACTTCATTTTCTTTTTCTTTTCTTTATTTTGTTCATTAAAAAATAAGATTTCTGAGACAGGATCTCATATAGCCCATGCAATCAGAAGATGACCTTGAAACTTCATCCTCCTGCCTTCACCTCCTGAGTTCTGGAATTAGAGATGTGCATGTGGCCTGTGCCCAATTTTATGTAGTTCTGGGGATAAATCCAGGAGTCTCCTGCATGTTAGGCAATCACAGTACCAATGAAGCTATATCACCAGCCATCCACATCCTAAGTTTATATGATTTGATACCTATCATATCTATATCTGTCGTAGAGCCATTTCCTTAGAATTAAAATATTCTTTCTTGGAGGAAGGTGGCAGGCTCATGCAACTTACTAGACATAGGAACCTCAGGAAATTAAGATTCACTTGGCATCTCATGAGAGGTCCTGCCAGTACCCTACAAATACAGAGGTGGGAACTCCCAGCCAACCATTGGACTGAGCACAGGGTCCCAAATGGAGGAGCTAGAGAAAAAACCCAAGGAGCTGAAGGAGCTGTCAGCCCCATAGGAGTAACAACAATATGAACCAACCAGTACCCCCCAGAGCTCCCAAGGACTAAACTACCAACCAAAGAGTACACATGGAGGGACCCAGGGCTCCAGCTGCACATGAAGCAGAGGATGGCCTTGTTGGACATCAAAATGAGGAGAAGCCTTTGGTCCTGAGAAAGCTTGATGCCCCAGTTGTAGAAGAATACCAGGATAGGGAAGCAGGACTGGGTGAGTTGGTGAGCAGGGGGATATGGGGCATGGGATAGGGTAGTTTTTTTTGGGGGGGGAACTAGAAAGGGGATAACATTTGAAATGTAAATAAAGAAAATATCTAATAAAAAAAGATTCACCTGTCATTATAGAATAGGATGTATTGTTAAGGTATTTCTGCCAGCCACACTGCTTGACAGCTTCACAAAGAGTTGTGAGGATGCAGAAGTTGGGACTCTTCACTTGTGCTGGTGTAGGGGCTGTTCTGTGATGTAACTCTCTTTGAGTAACTCATGTTCCTGTAACATTAAAAGCTCACTGACTCGCTGGGCAGTGGCGGTATATGCCTTTAATCCTAGCACTTGGAAGGCAGAGGCAGGCGGATTTCTGAGTTTGAGGCCAGCCAGGTCTACAAAGTGAATTCTGGGATAGCCAGGACTACACAGAGAAACCCTGTCTCAAAAAAAAGAAAGAAAGAAAGAAAAAGAAAGAAAGAAAGAAAGAAAGAAAGAAAGAAAGAAAGAAAGAAAGAAAGAAAGAAAGAAAGGAAGGAAGGAAGGAAGGAAGGAAGAAAGAAAGGAAGGAAGGAAGGAAGAAAGAAAGAAAGAAAGAAAGAAAGAGAAAGAAAGAAAGAAAGAAAGAAAGAAAAAAGAAAAGAAAAGGAAAGGAAAAAAAAGAAAAAAGCTCACTGACTCACTGAGCTAAATTGGAAGGGAATCAATTGCTGCTAAGTACTATTAGTGCATTTTTATGGTGAAGAGGTACGTGTTCGTGGTTCCCCTAGAAATTTTATACAACAGTCCTCAGGATGAATGACTTAAGAAGTGGGACATTTGAAATGGAATCATTTCATAAAAATCATCTCAACAATGAGATTAATGTCCTTGAAAAGAGACCCAGGAGTGATCTGCTGCCTCTCCTATCAGGTAAGGATGTAGTGAAAAGACATTACCTATCTACAAATTAGTAGATCTTCATTAGATATGGATGTGCTAGTGCTTTAGTCTGGAACCTTTCAGCTTATGGAACTAAGAGAAATAATATTTGTGAATTACTCAGCCTGGTATCCTTATCACAGCTCAAATCAACTAAGTTATCAGATCTCTGTCTGCTCATTCCTGGGTAGTCCTATCCTTCCTTTTCCCATCAGTGAAACCTAGATCCTCAGTAACAGAGGTATTTACATAGTATTCCCTGTCAAATGGCAGTGAAGCAGAATTTCTTCTCAGTGGTTGAACATCTACTGAGGCTCTTTGCTTCTCAAACTCCTCAAGAATGAATGAATCCAAGACTTTCTCCCATCACATCCATCTTGCCCCCTTCCTCTGCTTGCATTTGCAAGTCCTTTGAAGTGAAGAGTAAGAGCCAAACATGGTGGCTTTTGACACATCTCCAAGGTCCCCGTTACATTCCTCTGTGTAGCACAGACTGTGGGACCAAGAAGTAGGCATAATGAATAGAATGAATTTCTCATACACAAAGTCTTAACTTTATTTATTAGAGTACTTTTTAGATGGTTCTATGAAAAACTAAATAGGAAAGTAGAAGCATGGGAACCCCATATTATGGATCATTAATTAAACATTCATATTTGAACATGATTTATAATAACCATCATTAAATGTGTGATCTAGCTTGCCTTCAGTCTACAAATAACTGAAAATGAGATTAATTCTTGGTTAAACTAGCAGTACTGTTGTTTTAAAATAAACAAAATTTTATTACCAATTACTTTTAAAAATCTTGTAGTTTTTCAATTGTACCTTGTACTTTTATTCTGTGCTGATACATATTTACTATGTTTAAGTTGTCTATATTCAAACTCATGGTCAAAAACTACTGCTCTGCTGTGGATAGTCCCAGTTGGGAAGATTTAGATCCGAGGGGGAACGTTTGGATTTCCAGAAAAGACACAGGTTCGGTGATGACAGACAGACACAACCATACACAGAGGCGGTTTGAATCTGAATGTATTTTTTTGTTTTGAGGCATGAGCCTTTAAGCAGGAGGAATTTACATTTACATATCAAAAGATGTATCCAGTAAATCAGGCACAAGGAACAATTAGCATAACCATTTGGCACAAGGAAGTATAAAATAAACCAGGTAAAAAACGTTTTCCCGTGTAACAAATTTAGAAGCTCGAACACAGACAACATCAATCTTCTTGGTGTAAACTTTTAAAGAGACTTTAAAGGACATTTTGTCAAACTCCCTGAGTCTAAATAATTCTCTGTGAGTAATAAGTATGAACTGCATCCTGAATCATACCTGGATAAGTTAAGAATGTTGTTTTGACCAAAGACCCCCTAGGTGGGGTCTTCAAGACAAAAGCAGTTCCTCACAAGCTTCCATTGAGGCACTCTGAGCTTTGCACCAACTCAAATGTAAATTCTTTCTAATTTGCCCAACACACACCTGTTTAGCAAGGACATTATATAAGGTTCTTCAGATGTAAATATCTTCTAGTCTGGGCCTATTGTTTCAAATCCACCTGTCTTGCAAGGGTGACTAAGAGTGTCAAAAAACAAAAGAAACTTGTACTTTTCATGTGTCACTGGTTAAACTAACCTCTTCTTAATAGCATTGTATCTTTTAAAATATGTCCAATGACTTATAAGCTAATATACATTCAAGACATGTGAAATATATTTATACCACTGTGCTAATTAATGCTTTTCATACCATAGTGTCAGAGCCATACTTCATTTGTATACTGTTGGGAGGTAAATGTAATTATGTAAACGACTGGAGCAAAGCATTGCAGAATTTTCTGGCTAGTGACTTACTTCAGGATGGATTCTTTTCCATCTTAATTTGCTTGGTCCCGGCTACTAAGAAGGGGGAGAGTTTAGGAGCAAAGCAAATTGCCAAGTGAAATTTTCCAGCTTCTGAATAGAGGTGTTCTGGAGAGCTCCAGGAGACATTTCTCACCTCAGTCTGTAAAACTTTGTCTCACAGAGTCTACTGGAGCCACTGTGGCACTGATCTGTAATAAAAAGAAAAGCAATCTGTCTATACGAAAGTCCAATAGCTTTGTAATCAAAAAGAACTAAGTTCAAGTTAGAATTCTGTCATTGCTGAGCTACAAGAATTTAACAGATTGTTTTCTTTGGTAAAAATTTAAAAACAAAGACTATGCTTTGTTATGAAGATCTATATATCAGGGTTAGGGTCAAAGGATCTTACTTTGCCAGTTTATTTTTAACATTTTCTTAAGGTTTGCTTTAATACAACCCAGTACCCGTTTAATAAACCAAGGATTCCTGAATAGTTATTTTCCCAGCCTTGATGCTTAGTATCTGCATTGGGATAATAGTCCCCAGAATATCTCCACTACTATGGTCTAGAAGCACTGGGGCCTTCAGAGATGTTTAGAGCAGAAACATGTCTAGTATCTGAACTGATTTGCAGCCAGGTTTGTGGGCAGACATGGAGTGGGGTGAAATATATGAGACATATGCATTCATTTCTTTCTGCCCTTATCTCCTGTCTCATAGTCCCATTGTGCAAGAGCTCAGAGCCCCCAAATACACACCATGACTGTTTGGTCCTTCTCTGTACATCTCTGAGGTGGTAAGAGCTACATAATACCTTGGGGCCTGAACACCATTCCAAGGAACATGAGAATCCTTTGAGAAATTGCCCCTGTTCCTGAAGACTAATTCTGAAACTTTGTTTTTTGATATCACTGGCTCCACTGTGGCTCTTCCATTATGGCATTGATGGAGTACCTAAGCCTTGCCTTAGAACACAGTGTCTCCTAGGAAAAAGATGCTCCTAGTGCCAACTTATTACTCAAATACTATATTAGTTGCACAAGCTTAAGCTGCTATTTTCCTCTCTGTAAGCTGAAGATAGTAACAGCAAACACTGGATTTTCATGAGGACTAAATAAGCTCTGTGAGGGCAATGGCATTGGCAGATTTTTTTTTTTCTTGCTTGTTTAACTTTATTCCTGTGCATGATTTTTTTTCTGGCTTCTTTCAAAGCTAATGCCTTCCTTTCATTCACATGACTGTTATTTAGTACATTTGGTGTCTGTTCTCTGTGGCCCCTGAGAACATTTAAGAAACAGCTTCATCTCAGTATTTCAGGCCATTATCCACCAATGTGTGTAACTATTGCCCTCACTCCATACGATCAAGCTTTATAGGTTTCATTGGTTTGACAATTTTAACTATAACCTTTTTTTCCCTTCGAGAATGTCCTCAGAGGATACACCCCCAATCTCCTCATTATCTATTCTTCTCTCTTTCTCTCCCTGGAATTACCATTTCTGATTACACATTCCTGAGTCCTCTCCCTTTGGCAATACCCCTCCCTCCAAAGAGCATGCCATTTTCCTACTATAGACCTCTAAATTTTTGATAACTCATAGCTTTCCATTTCTTCAGACAAAAGTTGTCATGCTTCTCTTCTTCTAGTTTAAACATAAAAGGTATGACAATAAGAATTCACATTCACTCTTTAAATATGCACTGAAGAAGATGGCTGTTCAAATGGTCTTTCTCAACCACCTTCTCCTGCACATTCATATCCACTCAGATGGTTTCTTTTACTAAGCTTAATCATTCATCAAATGTCATTATTTTATCAAGTTGAAGGCAATATCAAGAATAAAATGCACCATGAGTACATTATGCATCTCATAGCATCGAAATTAAATAGTAAAATGCCATCAACTGCAAGATGTGTTCTGGTTCTGGAATTGTTAAAATATGAAAATATATGCACTTTACGATACACAGAGTTTTTTTTTTTAAATCATTGCAAATATTCTCCTAATCTTTCCTTCTTTTAAATATTACATTTCTTGAAATAGACTGAGCTGTCAAGTTCTGTCTACCTATATCCCAAATTTTCCTTATGCTTCTGAAATTTGGCCAAATGAAACTACTCTCTTTTTTAAAAAAGCTAGTCAGTTTATAACTGCTGAATCTGAAGCTGTGCTATAGGTGCCACAATTAAGTCTATAACCCAGGGTGCTGCTCTCTGCATTGTTTCTTCTTGGGCCTTTTCCCATCATTAAGAGACTGAATCAAGCCTTCTTGTTCTTCATCACAATTTAGTTCATCTCGCTTGCTTTCTTATTTGCTCTTTCGTGATCAACCATGTACCTATTTTTGTTTACCTGCTATCCCCACTGTATTTCTAGATTACATCTTCTCAACAAAAGCCCCCTATTTCAGACTTTTGTTTTTAGTCCATTACTATTACTCAATAGCTCTCTTGAAAACCACCTGCTAGTAATCATAACACTAAATCCAGCCACGAGTTCCCATTTGTTATCTTCTCTAACCTTGTGACATGAAGAAGAGGAGGTTTTGGGAGGATTGTTTGTTGCTTTTCATCTTATACAAGATATATATATATATATATATATATACTCCTGTTATTTTGTTATCAGATTCTGACACCCTGGGATCACTCTCTCACTGACTTTGTCTAGCTCTATTGCATGGCAGGACATCCACGTCTCATCTAAAGACTGCCCTGCCGCATCTTCAGCCGTCGTCCTCCTGGGATCACAGACTCACATGTTTCATTACTTGCTCAGTGTCAGGGTGATATCTAACCTGTATTTTACAAAGGCTGTGGCCAAGGATAAATGTGATATCCCTAAACTTTTTACTTGAAGCTTTTCATTGTAGAATGGAGTAAGTCTTTTTCTCTTTTCATGACCCAAAGCATAGGTTACTTTTGATTTTATCGTATGGTCTTGGTTAGCAGCTCTCAAAATTAAAATAAAATACAGTAAAGAATCCAGTGGAATCTCTTCACTTGAAAACTCACTATGCTTGGTTCTCACAGACATTAGCTACTACCAAAGAGCCTTACCTCTTTTTCCATACCCACGGTATCTTTCATAAGCTTAATTCTTAATAGAATAGCTACAACAATCAAGTTTGAATACACATAGAATTACAGCATGACACTGTTACCATTAAAATGGCTCCTCATTTCATTTACAGCAGTTCAGGGTCAGTTTTCATTATTCAGACTTGATCTCCTACTTGTCTTCTTCACTACTGTTTTATAACAGTTTCCTCTGAGAATCAGTCCATCCTACATAGAAGCTACCTAAACAAAATGGATAATAACTCAAAATATCTCCAGGATTTCCCTGAAACTGAGCAGATTCACTGGAATACTCCTGACCAGAACAAGCAATAAAACCTGCAAAGAAGACCTAGACAAGCCAATCTGTAGAGAAGATTTTGAGACTAAACCAGCTGTCTAGAAGAAGCAGTAATGAACCAGTCTGTCTGGAAGAGTTTTCCATCAACTGAGACAAATAGAAAGGACCTTTTCCAACCTGTTGAGCTTCCTATAGGAGGAAAAGTGTTATGCAGGTTCTAGAGCAGTCAGCTCTGTTAGAGTATGCTTTGGTGATACAGCTGTCTTTGAGTCATTGATGCTTCTCTAAGTAAACCTTCATCCATACTCCTTTTTGCAAGGTCAATAAAACTCAGTGGTCCAGGAAATGTTTTGCTATACATGGTCCTCTACTTAGTCACACCAGATTCTCAATACTGTCAGTGATGCTGAGAATCTGCCACTTCAAGTTCTTTCCCAACATGTAAGTCCTGCATAGAGTATTCTTAGAATATGTCTTCATGGCTGACTTTTGTACTTTCTTTTTGGGCATCATTTGGTGATACTGCATGCTTACCTTATCTCAAACAATCAGCACTTTCTTCATTGCTTTATGACTTTTGCTATAAATATTGTCTCCAAGTCAACAACACATTTGTTAAGATAGTGTTATCCCCACCATTTGGAATTATGATGGAAAAAACGAACCATTTTTTGTAGCTTGTTTATTTGTTCATAGCCCTCAGCAGGGTGCCCAGAACAGACTGGGTATCAATTGAATATTTCTTAGAAGGCTAAATAAGTCAATTTTATTTTTTCTGCATTGTCATTTTTTTTCTTGAATAAGATCTCATTTATCATTTTGTCCTATATCTTAATTTGTATTTCCAGATTAGTCTTTAAACAAATATCTGGGAATACCACAGTCTCCTTTTGTTTAGCCTAACTAGAGTCAGAACAGTATTATTCCCAACCTACTCTTTGTCTTTGATTCTTTTTGTCTCATCACACATTATCTTTGTCTCCATTCTTCAAGAGAGTCATTATTAACAACAACAGAAATTCTTGTCATGCCATTGATCTATAGTTAGGAATAGTGAAAATTCAAAAGTGAAATTCAAGATGTAGACCTGTACCTTTCCTTCTTGAACATTCTAGAGTTATGTAACTGTGTACACTTGGTCAAGACCACACAAAAATTTATGACATTTCCTAATTCTACTGTAGAAAAACCAAGCTCATTCATCAAGGCTGAGTCAAGCCCCACATTCTGAAATCAGAATCTCTAAACAAAGTACACAGAAGAGACCCAAAGGATAAAGGGTTAGAATAATGAAGGTGGCAGCATCTAATTATATTTGTGTATGTCACTAGCATACAAGGACTTTAACTGTAGCTATTGACAACACTTGGGTATCCTAGAATTGTACTTAATTTTATGTATCCACTTTTCTGGAGAAATGAAAACACATTATTCTGAATGTGTCCATGTGAGTATTTGTGGCAAACATTAAAATCTAGCAGGGGACTTCAGGCAGAAGGACTGAGTAAGAATGTCTTCCCTGTTATGAATGGTTCACATCTGTCCCAACAATTACAGGCATGAATAAAACAAAATAGCAATCTTTCCCAAATAAGAGAAACTCCAATTGTATGATGATTTCATCTAGAACACTGATCACTTTTTGCCTTTGGATTCAAACTGAAACATCTGTTCTCAAGGCTGAGGTCCCTAGACAAGAAATTAAATTATCAGTGATTCTTATTCTAAGGCCTTTAATCTAGACTAGGATAAGACTATTGCTGTCTCAGATTTCCTCCTGTCTGATTGCAGCATTTGAAACTTCTCAGCTTTCAGAATTCCATGAGACAATTCTGTATAAAATCTGCCTGCTTATCTATGTAGGACTACTTTGTAAAACCCTGGTGAATTCACATAATCTTGGTTGTGAAGTGGTTAGAAATAGGAAGATTGTGAAGTTTATCACCATAGCCTCAAGGTCTGGCTCAATATTTGGAAACACTTCAGTATATCGTTGGACTAGTGTATGCAATGCCTAAGCTTGCAGTCTATCGAGTTTATTACCATGATTTACCCTGCTATTTTTAATCTGTGTGAATTTTTGTAAGACAATTCACTTACTGGACATGTGTCTTTAGTTCTTGTAATGGAAAAATAGAGAAATAATCTTACCTTCAAAGAACTCATAAATAACACAAGAATAAATACTTATTTTGGCTCAGAAGAATATAGAGCTCACAGGAATGTCTCAATGGCATCAACCATAGTCATTACGTGTGATGTACTGATTGTTATAGGAGTTATAATATTGCAGTGAGAAGGCAAAGTATTGTGTGTCTGTTCCTTATACCTGGGAAGAGTATAAGGTGGTGATGCAACGCCTACTTTCGATACAACACTACCTTCAATAGTGTTATTTTAAGACACAACATCTCATAGAATCAATAAATATACATGAATGTGTGACATCTTTAAACCTCTTTTGTTTTTTTTTTCTTTACAGTGAAGCTGTACTTTTAGGTATTGATGCAATAATTAAAAAGAATTCCCTAAAGTACTTATAAAGTATAGCTACTGATAGATACTTGACTATGACTATAACCTTTTAAACACATTTTAGTATTACAATTTTATATGTGATTATTGATTCTTATTTTAACCTTTGACCATCATCAACTAACTTTGATAACTTCTTGTAATCATCTATAAAAGTAGGTGTAGTAATCATAACTAAATAATTAGAATAAAGATTCTCTGCAAACTGTGTTCCTCATTGTACAAAAATTATCGCAGGACTGTGACTTAAAATTGGAAAACTTTTATACATTCTTAAGGCTAAATTTTTACAAAGAATTCTCCTCTTTAATTTTGAGGTTTCATATCCAGGAGTTTACCTAAGGCCCCAAGAAACAACTATGGGATTTCATTTTTCCTTACCAATGACAAAGTATACTTAATTTCATTTCATAGATGATTAGCTTACCTTTTTTACTCAAAGTAGAATACTGCAAATAAAAAGTTTTGAAGTTTCATGCATCTAAAGAGGAAGCCAATTTAGAAACATAAAATACAGCTGAACTAATTACTGTTAAGGGGAGCTTTAAGAACTCTACAAGTGTTCTGGTGCTGCAGAACAAGAAAAACCTACCCAGAGAAAACTATATCCTCCTTGGAAAATATGATCAGCTCTCTAGTTACATTAGTTGCCTGAAATTGCTTATCACAATGTTGGTGTGAATAATTTCCAACCTAAATCCAATGTTTTTACCCTACATTTGTTTATTCAGTTACTGCATAAAAGGCATACACAACCTTTATATTTATCATAAGTCTTAATCAGCACAAGATTTGGGTAGATAGTTACCCTGTATACTATTAGAATATAGTTTCCTATTATAACCTCAAGTTATTACTTCTTATGTTCAATTCTAGGCTGCTCTTAACTCCAATAGGCCAGCCCTCATGCTATGATTTTAAGATTCTTGCCCCACTATGCCATCTCTTCTTTCCCTTTCATTGTCTTCTCCTTGTGGTCACCCTTGACCCTGAGCCCAGGAACCCTAAACCCTGTCTATGTCCTTTCTGCCCATCTAGTTGCTCTCAGCATCTTTATTCAACCAATCAAGGATAACTTGGTTTGCAAGGTCACATAACATCACTGGGTTTATATGTAGTTTCTGAGAGCAACTGGTATTTAGCATAGCAAAAGGCCAAACCACAATACAATATTTTATATTCTTTGTGGCAATTATAAAGGGCATGGTTTCTCGTATTTCTTTATCAGCCCATATTTCCTTTGTATAAAGGAGGGCTACTGATTTTTCTAAAATTAATTTTGTATCCAACCACTTTGCTGTTGTTGCTTATCAGCTTTAGGAGTTCTCTGGTAGATTTTTTTTTTCAGTTGGTTATGTACATTGTCATATCATCTGTGAATAGTGATACTTTGACTTTTTTTTTTTCCAATTTGTGTTCCCTTGATGTCCTTTAATTGTGTTATTGCTCTAGCTAGAACTTCAAGTTCTATATTGAATAGATAGGGAGAAAGTGGGAAGCTTTGTCTTACCCCTGGTTTTAGTAGAATTGCTTTAAATGTCTTTCCATTTAATTTTATATTGCCTACTGTTTTTCTATATATTGCTATTAATATATTTAGGTATGTGCCTTGTATCCATGCTCTCTGCAAGGCTTTTAACATGCAAGGGTGTTTGACTTTGTCAAAGTCCTTTCAGCATCTAATGAGTTAATAATGCTATTTTTTTTCAGTTTGTTTATATGGTGGATTATGGTGGTGGATTTTCATATATTGAACCATCCCTGCATCCCTGGGATGAAACCTATTTGACCTTGATGGATGATGTCTTTGATGTGTTCTTAGACTCAGTTTGAAAGGATTCTATTGAGTATTTTGGCATATATTCATAAGAGAAATTGGTCTGAAATCCTCCTTCTTTGTTGTGTGATTTGGGTATCAGGATGATTGTGGCTTCATAGAATGAGTTTGGCAATGTTCTTTCTGTTTCTATTTTGTGGAATAGTTTGAGGAGCATTGGTATTAACTCCTCTTTGAAAGTCTGATAGAATTTTATGCTAAAACTATCTAGCCCTGATCTAAAATATCTTGGTGTAATTCTAACCAAGCAAGTAAAAGACATATATGACAAGAACTTAAGTTGCTGAAGAAAAAGATTAAGGAAGATATAAGAAGATAGAAAGATCTCCCATGCTGCTGGATCAGTAGGATTAACATAGTGAAAGTGGCCATCAAACCTAAAAACATTCAACCAATTCAATGCAATTACCATCAAAATTCCCCAATACAAAACACAATTCTTTACACGTGTGAAAGAGCAATTCATATGGAAAAAATGATCAAATTCATATGGAAAAACAACTACAACAAACCAGGATAGCTGAAACAATTTTGTGTAATAAAAGAACTTCTGGAAGTATCACCATCAGGGATCTCAAGCTGTACTACAGACAATAGTAATAAAAACTGCTTAGTAATGGTATAGAAACAGACATGTTGATCAATGGAATTGAATCAGAAACCCAGAAATAAACCCACATACCTACAAACACTTGATTTTGATAAATGTAACTTCATCAAACGGAAAAGCTTTTGAAAAGCAAAGTACACCATTGATAGCACAAAACAGCAGCCTACAGATTGGGAAAGGATCTTCATCATCCTACTTCTGACAGAAGGCTAATATCCAAACTATATAAAGAACTCAAGAAATTAGACACCAATAAATCAAATAAAATACAATTTAAAAATGGGGTACAGAACTAAGCAGAGAATTTAAATGTCCTAGAAGCACTTAAAGAAATGTTCAAGGTCCTTAGTCATCAGGGAAATGCAAATCAAAATTGCTCTGAGATTTCATCTTACATTAGAATGGCTAAGATCAAACCTCAAGTGATAGCACATACTGGCAAGAATGTGGAGCAAGGGAAACATTCCTCCATTGCTTGTAGGAGTGCAAATTGTGCAAGCACTATAGAAATCAATTTGGCAGTTTTTTCAGAAAATTGTGAATAGTTCTACCTCACGACTTAGCTATCCACTCCTGGGAATATTCCCAAAAGATGCCACACTATACCACAGGGTCACTTGCTCAGCTATGTTTATAGCGGCTGTTTTGTAATAATGAGAAACTAGAAACAACCTAGATGTCCTTCACCTGAAGAATGGATAAAGAAAGCATAGCAGATCTACACAGGCAAATGGATGAAACTTGAGAATATTATCCTTAGTGAGATACCCCAGAGCCAGAAGGACACATACGGTATGAAGTCACTTATAAGTAGACATTAGCCATAAAGTGGAGGATAACCTTGAAACAATCCACAGACCCAAAGAAGCTGGACAATAAGGAGGCCCCAAGGAAGGATGTGTAAATCTCACTCAAAAGGAAAAACTACATAGTCATTGGAGGTGGATGGATAAAAGGAACTGGTTAGGAGAAAGAGCTAGGAGATTTATGGGAGTGGTGATCAGGTGTGGGGAGAAAGGGGGATGGGAAAGGGCTTGCAGTAAAAATGCAGTTCTCTGTGGGGCATTTCTGATGACTAGCTCAAAGTCTGGAATGGAGAGTATACATACAGGGAGTCTATGAGGGTAAGTCTAGCTAAGATTTATACCAGAGGGGAATATAGAGACTGAGGTGCTTCCTCCTGTGTGACAGGATTTCCAGAGGAAGGAAGGGACATCTTTCCACCTATAAAACCTTCAACCCAAAATGTATCTTGGCTGTAGGTGTGTAGGGATAAGGATAAAGGTGTGTAGTGATAAAGAGCAGAGACTGAGCAAACAGGCAACCAATGACTGTCCCGAATTAACCCCCATCCCATGTGAGAAAGCCAACCTCTGAAACTATTAATGATATTCTGTTATACTGGCCCAGAGGAACCTAGCATAACTGCCTCCTCAGAGGCTTCATTCAGCATTGGATAGAGGCTGATGCAGAGATGCAGGGCCACACTTCAGTTAGAGCTTTGGAAATCTAGCGGAAGAATTGGGAATACAAGTAGATAACCCAAAGATATCAAGCACACTAGAAGGAGACCTACAGAGTCAAATAACCTGGGACCATGGGCACTCACAGAAACTGGGCTACCAACCATGGAGCATGCTGGAATTGGACCTAGGCTTCCTACACACTTGTAGCCAATGTGCAACTTGGTCTTCATGTGGGTTCCCCTAACAACCGTAACAGTCTCTGTCCCCTCCCATTGTATCCCCTGAGCCTCACCTGGATTGCTCAGTTGGGCCTCACTGGGAGAGGATGTGCCTAGTCTTGCTGGGAATAGATGGCCCAGGGTGGGGTGGTGCCCGCAAGGGCTTCCTCTTCACTCAGGAGAAGGGGAGTGGCCAATGAGGAGAGTGGAGCTGTGATTGGACTATAAAGTGAATAAAAAAGTAAATTTTTGAATAAAGTGCTTGACCCTGAGTTTATCCACTGTGGGTATAAAATAGATTTGGACACAAGATGTACAGGCAGCACGGATTAGCTGTTATGCTTGTCACAGGACTCCTTCACTGAGACACCTCACTGTGTTCTTTATGCAAATGCTAAGGGCTCATGTGCTATTATGTAGACAGCCCACAGGGCTTTTCATGGCTACTCTTGGGTTCTGTCCAATGACTCTAGACTTTCAAATTCCAAGTCAATTGAAAAGTTCATGAGATCTGTCAGCAGAGTGATTAAGGCACACCTCTAAGGCTTTAGTAAAATTTCAAAGCAACATAGGAATAAGGGATCTGTGTGAGCCATGCCAGATATGTGCCCTGGTCATTGGGCTGTCATGTCCTAAAGGAGTAAGCATAGTAGTAACAGTGACCTGGTTCCCTCTTGACTTTCACTGTGCTTTATTGATCCAAATGAAGAGAAGTGATCAAAACTTTGAGAACCATTTTATCACATATCAAAATACTGGAGAAAGTTGGAAGTATGGACCGCAACATGCACAGCACAGAACTTTTCTAGTACAAAAGGCAATGTGTTAAGATGTTCATGTACTTAGATAGACACATTTGTCTGCTTTCCTTCTTGGTGAAAGGAATCAAATCTGAAACTTCACATATACACCACTGGCTCTATGTGAAAGCTATAGAAGAAATCTAACAACATATATATATTCAGAAGAAAACTTCCAGAGTCACATATTTATTTGCTCTGTAGTTTGTGATAAGTGTGTGTGTGTGTGTGTGTGTGTGTGTGTGTGTGTGTATGAGAGAGAGAGAGAGAGAGAGAGAGAGAGAGAGAGAAAGAGAGAGAGACAGAGACAGAGACAGAGACAGAGTTTTCATTTTACACAGTTAGAGAGTACTTCAATGCAACACTAGGCATCTACACTCAATGTGTCAATAGTTGTTCAAAACATAATGGGATCAATGGATTATATCTATTTACCAGTGACATCAGGGACCGTGACATCTGGATTTCTCAAGCTTATATATTGTCTTTCAGTGTGCTCTCCATGAAACATTACTCTTCATATGACCTTTCTCTATGGTATTTAAAGTTCCAAAGTGCCAAGTCTCATTAAGGATACCATTTGGGCAGGTTTTTTTATTTTTAAATTTTGAAATTTGTCTTTAACCCAACTTCTCCAAGAATCTTTTCCCTTCTTTATAACCCAACCAAAAATATTAGAAGTACCTGGGATACAATGATTTACCAAAATAAAAGAATGCACCTATACTCCTGAGTAAAATTGGACTGGATAAAGAAAATGAGGCTGAGATGACTTTGTAGTTAACAGTACTTGATGCTCTTGCATTGAATCTGGATTATATTCCTAGCACCATATGATGGCTCACAAACTTTATAACTCTATTGCCATGTCTGTCACCTTTTCTCATCTCTTCAGGCACTAAGCATACACATGGTACATGTGGATATGTGTGCATGTAGACATATAAAATAAAAAATAAAACAAAAATAAAAGAGATGAAAAAGCCTTTTAATTGTAGATATATATCCATATATCCAGTGTGTACCTTTTCTTGATCAAAAACCAATAATTTATATTAGTCAAATTTACATTCTATCCCTCAGGCAAGGAATCCTGATATTATTCTGATTCTTATATTTCATCTGACTGACATCTTAATATTTACTGTCATTTACAACCACTCTAAAATTTAGGAGGTCCTTTAGTTAAAAACAAACAAACACAGAACAATAAATACATAATCTCATTAATTCCAAATATCAGTTATTGTGATTAAATCTTACACTAAGACACAAAAAGATGTGTATTAACAGGAAGTAGTTTTTACTAAAAAAAAAAAAATGAGTTCTCACTGCTACCTGTACCTGTTACCTGTTTATCAAGGGATAGTTTATCCTATCACTTTCCATATATTTCCAGGAATTACTGAGGTTTCCAGTTAGTTAATTTTTTTTCATTCACTTGGTTTAGAGTAGTTCATAGATCTAGTAGAGCCTAGAATTCTATAACTCTACTCTTGCCAGGGTGGTTGCACTCAAAAAAGATTTTTCAAAAATTGATTAAGTTGTACAGTATGGTTGGCTCAGTGGTTAAGACCTTTTGCTGGATCCCAGTTCAGTTCCAAGAACCCACTTGGCAGTTTATGACTGCTTACAGTGCTAGTACCAGGGTATCTGGTATCTTCTTCTAGCCTTCAAAAGAAACAAGAATGCAGAAGATGTACAGGCAGACAAAATACCCATAATAGAAAAAATGAATAACGTGTGTGTGTGTGTGTGTGTGTGTGTGTGTGTGTGTGTGAATGTGGATTTGTTTTAATGAGAACAGTGCCCTCAGAGGCCAGCAGAAGGCATAAGATTCCCCTGGAGCTGAAGTTATAAGAAGTTGTTAGCCATCTGACTTGGGTTTTCTGCAAAAGCACTATGTGCTCTTAACTGCCCAAGTCACACCTCAAGCCCTTTATGTTATCCAAACTTGTAATCTTCCTTTCCAGTTGGAAAGCCATTTCCATTGTCTGTTTCTTCCCTTGCTTCTCCAACAACTGGGAGGATCATAAATATAAGTTTGAAAGTAGACTTACTTAACATTCCCTGAGAAACATTCCTCCCCCCTCCCCTAGGAGGAGAGAGCTGCATTCAACACTTCCTCTAAAGTATGTCAAGATAAAAGTCAAGATAAAAGCTGCAGTGCCTCCTCCACCTAAAAACTTAAGAAAATGGGATTCAGTCAAGATCAGGATTGAACCAGATTTGGTCACTGCCCATTTGGTGTTGTG
Organism: Apodemus sylvaticus; assembly: GCF_947179515.1. NCBI lineage: Eukaryota > Metazoa > Chordata > Mammalia > Rodentia > Muridae > Apodemus > Apodemus sylvaticus. Next base: position 83,611,000 of record NC_067485.1, on the reverse strand, counting down.
GGCTCTTGAGTGAGAAATATCCTTCTGAGTTGCTCTGCAGAGTGGTGCTCCTGACCTAGTATCAACCAGTAATTAGGTATACAGAATAGACAAAATGGATCTCAGCACCCGAGGGTACATGAATGAAGTTGACCAAGTCTCCTACAAAGTATCTATAACCCCCAATCAATTTTATTGCATTCTATTATATCTATATCTCTATGTATACATACATATGTATATAACCATTATAGCTATAGAAATGCATATTCACAAATGTATAGTGTAAGCTCATCCTCATAAAAAATTTAAACTATTTTATAACATGCATGATATATAGAACAAAAATGAAAAGATAAAATGTGTTATAGATTTAACTGTTCCTTGAACCATTTACCCACAATACCCTCATCAATAGTTATTACATTTTAGTAAGCACTATTTCTTTCCTTTCCCCCTGCAAGTGTATAATAATTCATCAGACATTCATGGTAATGACAGATATGGCTAAAATGAAGTTGTAGGAAGAACGGCTTTATTTTAGCAAGAAGAATGTTCATAATTTCATGTCCCAAGAACTTTCAATCTGGGATGAGAATTGATCTGCCTTTGACTTTCTTCTTCATTCCCTACCATGTTCCAGGGCCTCAGCCTTTTATTCTGTCCTTTCTTACATATAAGCCTTGCAATGAATCTCACTGCACAGTGTAATCAACTCTCTAAGTTTTATTCTGAAAGCATGCGCTTGCTCCAGCAGATGACAACAGGTAATTCAGTCCTATTCCGTCCCTAAAAGACAATTTAATTTGCTTTACCAAGCCCCTTTGTTTTACTTCTTACTTTTTCTAGATAACTTCTTCAGCAATAATTATATCTTCATGGCTCTCAGACACACTTTGTTTCTATCACAAAGACCATGTTAAAATATGGAAGTTAAGAAGAGTCCTTTGTCCTATTGAAGGTCAGGTTTAAACTCCTTCAGTGGAACTGTAGATAACATTTATAATTAGTAGAATGTCTTCACTGACAAACTCAAATACAACAGCCTTAGAAAGACACAGCAAACAGGATCTTAAAAGTATAATTTGTAAAGTACCAGAATCTCCTTTGATATAAAATTAGTTTTTTTATTGAATATTGCCTTCATTTACATTGCCAATGGTAAAACCTTTCCCAATTTCCTCCCTCCCCAAAGACCCCAACCCCATGTATATGACCCTCCACCTGACCCACTTCCACCTCCTCCACCTCGATTTCCCTTTGTTGGGGCCTCTATTGAGCCTTTACTTGACCAAGGACCACTCCTCCCACAGATGTCCAACAAGGCACTCCTCTGCCCCATTTTTGGCTGGAACCATGGATCTCTTATGATGGTTTAGTCCCTGGGAGTCCTGGTGTGTCTGGGTAGCCGAATGGCTCAGAGGTTAAAAGCGCTGACTGCTCCTCCAAAAGTCCGGAGTTCAAATCCCAGCAACCACATAGTGGCTCACAACCATCTGTAATGAGATCCGACTCCCTCTTCTGGAGTGTCTGAAGATAGCTACTGTGTACTTACATATATTAATAAATAAATCTTTAAAAAATAAAATAAAATTAGTTTTTATAATGGCAAGTAAACTTTGAAAAGAATTAACTTTACACAATATTGAGAAGCTTAGACTTCTGGTGTATAGTATGCATACGTGAGTGCCTGCATGTGTGTGTGTATGTGTGTGTGTGCGTGTGTGGATTGTGAGTATGCATTGTGTGTATTGTGTGTGTACACTGTGTATATGTATTGAGTGTGTATTGTGTATATGCATTGTGTATTTGTGTTGTTTGTGTGTATGTATCACATATGTATTGTGATACATATGTATTGTCTTCATTTACATTGCCAATCTTCCTCAACTGCAAAAAAATGGAATTGGAAGCCTATCACAATGAACTTGGATTGTTCTTTGGTCTCTGCTGGAAGTGATTTTACCACTCTCTAGGTTAAGACCTTAAGGCAGGCAGTGAGCCCTAACACTGGAAGGCTACTATGACAACTGACATGAATTTTTACACTTATTCAGAAAACGAACCTGCAGATAGAAAACAATATAAATAAGCAGACAGTAGCAAAATATTGTCACAAAATTTCATTTTTAAAAAAAGTTTTCTGAGGCTCTGATATGGTTTATATCTGTCCAAATTTCTTACTATGGAAGATCTCACAGACACTGTGGATTAAAATAAACACTGAAGGAAACCAGTGTTTCTTCAATACCAAGAATGTTTGAATCACATGTCCCTCATAACCGAACATTCACAGCAAACATCCCTGCAGATAAGAAATGAGGAAAACAAGATAAAGCAGCTTTCCTGAGATCATGTGGCTTCTAACAATCAGATTTATAGGCCTGCCTCTGACTGTAAAACTATGTTATCAAGTGGCCTTTGATACAAAAAGGCTTACGTGAAGAAATGTTTACAGACTGGCCATTACTTGGACAGCGACAGTCCTTCCTATTCATGGTTATATTTTCTAAACCTTCCACTGAGTTAACTCTTTAGTAAAAAAACAGTGTAATTGCTCCCCCCCCCTTAATGCTCATATTTTAGGAACTGCAGGCAGTCAAATAATCAAATTTCAAAATAAAGGATCTTTTCACTACTTCAGAAAGTCCCTCTGGTAATTCTCAAACATCAGGTTTTTGGCTATATCAATATTTCTCCTTTGGTTATTTTTTTTATTACATTTTACTAATGAACTTTATGCCTTCTACAATCCCTGTCTAAAATCAGAATCCCAAAGTTTCTTTGGTTACCTTTAGAAGCAGTTTCTTGCCCAATCTTTTGCCTTACTTTTGTCTGAACTGGCCTCAGAGTTCAGTTTCCCACTGGACTGGTTATTCAGAAGCAAATACACTATTTTGCTGATTGCATGCACAACACTTGGTGAGACAGGGTAGTCTATCTCATTCTTCCTTCTTTGTGTCTACTAATGTTGTTGAAATTAAACATTTTGGTGAACATAACTCCAAGTTGAATAAAACTGAATTTCAGCTGATTAATCCAGAGAGAAACTTCTAATGAAAATATTGAACAACAATATTCTAGAAAGTTGCAAGAGGATGTCTTGATGATCCAAGGGGAAGAGCCAGTTGTGCAATAAAAGCAACTTAATTAAATAATCAACCTACAAGTTCTATCCCTACAAACAGCCAAACGACCTAGAATGGTTGCTTCACAAAGGAAAAGTACCATTTCTATGCTCTCCAGTTGGCAAGCATGAGGCACTTAACTTCTAATTTGTATTTGATTGTAATTAATTGAAAAATAAATATCCATGTTCATTCATTAGTTACCACGTTGGGGAAGCTGGATGATGAATCTGAGAAGGTGGAAAAGTTGAATAGGGACAGAGATGTGTGCATCCCTTTGCAGCACTTGATAAAGAGGCTTTCAGTGGGAAGAAAGATAGGACTAGCAGAAAGAGTATTTCTGTCAGTCTCACTGTGTGAAGGACACTGAACTATATACTGCATAAGTGTTATTTATTTATTTATAGCCTCAAACAACCTGAATGAGTCATTATTCTCTATGAATAAATAGTGAAATTATTCATCAAAAGATCTTTAAAAGACACAATGCCAGTAATAATACTGAATTGTTTACTCTCACTGAGTATTATGTAACAGACATGCTAAAGTTTTTACCCATTCTCATCATTGATTATTCATACATGTATTGAACTAAGTACTGCCCATAAGATAAGTGCATAAAAGTAGTCTAATGCTGTTTAGTACAAGATCTTAGATTGTATCCTAGATTTTTTATTTTGGAATAATAATGGCATTTTAAATTTAGCATGATGGCATAAAACTATAAGGTTAGCACTGGAGAGGCAGAAGAGGACCAAAGGTTCAAGGTCAACTATGGCTCTGCAGAGGATATTGTACCAAATAAACTTATAACCAAACAAGCAGGCAAATAGGTGTGTATATATATGTATTTTAAAGAAATAAATTTGTGTATGTGTAAGACCTCCCAAAAACCGAGGACTCCCCAGCACCCCACGCCTCGGAAGGCGACACCCAAATCACTCATGAGAAACGATCTCAATGCAATAACATGAGGATTTCTTTATTCCAGAATTCTGGGTTCCACAGCCGTACACTGTGCAGGGGTAGAGGACTGTGGATCCAGAGTGCAGAATTGCGACAGCTTTTATCAGTTTATAACAAAGCCCGTGAATTCCTTAGCATCGAGAGCCCGTGTAGTGTGAACCAATTGATTTGTACTACTCTATAGTTTTTAGGCCAATCAGTTTAAATTATTGGAGCCTCTGCTCTGTGGACCAATTAGTTTCCTATTTTCTTGGAGGTCTATAGCTGGGTGAACTCCTGGATGTGGGTAATGGCATAAGCAGTTTACAGAAGCAAGATAAGCAAATAATTAGCTCATTTCCACTTACCTTGTGGAACCAGGATCACCTATTCAAGGCGTTTCTGCCTAGCTCTTAAAGGGCAGGCTCTGGACTGTGACCTTTTACCTAGTTTCTAACAAAGAGCTCAAAGAGTGGGCTCTGGAATGTGAAGTGTTTGGGGCTCCTTAGAAGGCTGGAGTTAGATCTTCTTTGGAACGAGATAGTATTTTAAACTTCTGACTTCTTGGGGTCATTAGATTTAGGCTGTATTATTTTCTATCCTTTCATATGCATGCATATATAATATATAGGTTTATGATGTTTATGTATACATCATATGCTTTTAATTGGACAAATGTATTTGTTGGGAATAATACGTTGTAAATGAAGGGACTACCTCTTTATTAAAAAGTGATAGTTGGATACAAACATATGAGCTATGAAAGCTTGAATGAAGTCTCAGGCACTTATGGAAGTTATATGTTTATATATCCTTTTCTAGTTTGGAAATTGGTTAATAATTAACTCTTGTTTCTCACAAAAACTGAGCACCATAGAATGAAGTAAAAAGAGATTTTGCCTGGTCTGAATCATTCTTCCTTGCTTAATTCTAGGTGTGGAGAGTGAAGGAGGTCCTGAATGTGTGCAGTCCTCAGTGAATATACATCCTTGATATGGGCATAACATATCAAGCACCCCCAAGCCTCAATGTCAAGGGGAAATGGGGTCACTTGTTGCCCAGGAGCAACCTCAGCATGGAGAAGGATTCTGAGAGAAGGGGTATGTCTTAGTAAGGATTTATATTCTTGCACAAAACACCATGTCCAAGAAACACGTTGGGGAGGAAATAGTTTATTCAGCTTATACTTCCACATTGCTGTTCATCACCAAAGGAAGTCAGGACAGGAACTCACACAGGGAAGGAGCTTGGAGGCAGGAGCTGATGCAGAGACCTTGGATGGGTGCTGTTTACTGGATTGCTTCCACTGGCTTGCTCAGCTTGCTTTCTTATAGACCTGCCAGCCCCGGGATAGCCACACCCACAATGATCAGGGCCCTGCCTCCTTTATCACTAATTTAGAAAATGCCGTATATTTGAATCTCATGGAGGCATTTCCTCAAGGGAGGTTCCTTTCTCTGTGATAACCCCAGCTTGTGTCAAATTGACTCACAAAACCAGCCAGTACAGGGTGTCTGGGAGCAGAAAAAAGAAGGACTCAAAGTCAATTCATGGATCCAAGCTGACCTACCACCTGTCTTCTGCTTGATAGAGCTTTTCCAGACTGCTTCTCTCTATGTTCTTTTTTCTCTCTGGTGATTCCTCTTTCTATATTCTGACTGCTTGGTATTCTAAGCAATCTCTTTGTCCATGTTCTGCTTCCTTGTGTTTGTGTTTGTGTGTGTGTGTGTGTGTGTGTGCGTGTGTGTGCTTGCATATGAGTCTCTGTGTCTGTCAATTTTTCAAGCAGCTTTCTTTTTTTTCCTAAAAAATTCACTGGATAGCTCATCTCCTGCAGAACACAGGTCTTGTCTCTTATTTTACATATCAGTCTAGTCAAGTACTCCATATTTCCTTTAGATTATCTTATGAATCAGCATCAGGACCCCAGCTCTTCCATTCTGAAGAGATAGCAAGCAAACATTTTCTTAACCAGGCTAAGAATTCAGAGATCAGTCTACCTTTGTTAAGCACAAAAGATAAAGTAGTTGGGTGGGTCTCTTCCCTGAAATTACCATTTCCACTACACCTGGGCCTAACCTTGTTGTTTCCCAGGCTGACCTTGAACTCAGTTATCTGCCTGCCTTTGTATCTTTCTGATAAGCAGGTTTATTAATGCAGCTGCCTTTGTTCCTTTAGATTCATGAAGCCCCTCATAATTCATGTTACATCTGTTGGTTTTTCCACACAGTTCATCTGCCTGCTCGCTGTGCAGGTAACCTGTTTGCCTGCCACGTGTAGGCCTGGGGATGCAGCAGAGATGTGGGCCGCTATGAGGTCATACCAGGCCAAACAGTTCCATGTGGGACTTTATTTAAGATGAGGTAAAAGGTGTAGTGGGCAGGAAGAAGGAAGGAAAAGTAAAAGAGAGAGAGAGGAGAAATGCTACCCAATTATATACGGGTGATGAAGTAAATTACAGGTAAAGTTGGGCCTTTGAATTCTGGGTATATGGCGGCTGTTGCCTTGGTCACACTGTGCTAATTGTTGCCTATATGACGTCACAGGTCTCGCAGATCTTAGTACTAACAACATTCGTATATTTTGCATAGCTGAGAAATTATATATTTTCTAACTCATGAATCTAGAGCTCTTTCCCACAGCCTTAAGGTCCCAGAGTTTACCATTTTGCTGAGACATTAGCCAAGCCTTCACCTCCTGGTCTCCTGCTGTCTGATCATCATGGAGTTATTAATATTAACATAGAGGACATTCCTCGGAGGAATGTGAAATATGTACATTATTACACAAACAAGCCTTATGTCCACAGTTGCCATCAACACTCCTGGTGGCTCACACCAGGGCCCTGTCCCAGGATAGGAATGATATCACCATGTCACTCTGTCCCAACCAGGGCCATGCTGGACTCTGCACCTTGTAGTCCATGTGTGTATGCTGATACTGTGCAGAAAATGTCAACCATAGCCTGAAGACTGCTCCTCTACAGAGACTGCTACTACCAAGCTTAGCTAAACCTCTCTGCTCACATCAGCTGGGCACCATAAACTCTGCCTCATTGGTTTTCAGTGTGGAAATAAATCTAACTCCTTGATTAGTTGTATGCAATCAACTGGTTTTCTTCCTGTTCTACTTTACACCTGCTGTGTTTGTGGAATATGGAGGCTTCTCAGAGAGCTTGGTCTGTATGGAGGTTTCTCAGAGAGCTTGGTCCGTATGGTCCCAGCTTTCTGTTCATGCACCAGTCTTCTCTCATTTCTTCACTACACCAATCAGGTTCATACTTGGGGTCATACACAGAAGTAGCACTTGGACTTTGAATTTGGACAGTCATAGTGTAGTACTTGTCTCCGATGGAATATTATAAACAGAGCTCAGAAGTCAATGGTTATAGCATCCTGAATGTATCTGACCTGAAAGTTAACCAGTATTCAGCCCAGTTAATTGTTGGGCGGTGTTTCATTTTGCCACTTCCCTTGAGGTCCTAAGCTCTGAGTCATAGAACTGGAAAGTTTACAGGCTGACCAATAACTGCTTAATGTGTGTCTGTGTGAGCAAAAGTCCCTTCCTGTAAAATCGTTTACCAAGGTCTATAAACTGCTTTCTGAGACAGCCTAGTTTCACTTTATTTTTTCCTATGCTTGTTTATACTTTGATGATATTGTTGATTTCTTAATCCATTGGACTCAGAATTTTGCATAATTTGTAATTCATACTTCATTTCATATTTGTATGTTTTCCCTCCTATTAAAAAATGAACGTCGATGAAAAATACCTGAAGGTAACAATAATAAAGCATCCGTGGAAACAAGGAACTTAATGAGACTCTGTTTGAGGCAATAGAATAAGCAGGAAGTAAGGAAAGTTACTGATGAGCTGAGTAGCAAACTCTTTCATTTCTGCTTTGCCCATTGTCCTGAGCTATCTAAGAGGAACTGCTGATAATTGTTTAAATAGCCTTTATAGAATGCAGAATACCTAGTCTGCATATAGTTATGTACTAATTTTCCAACTGGGTCTAAAAATAGCCTAAATTGGGTTTCTTCAACAACATAAATTTCTTACAGTTCTAGAGGCTGGAAATACCAGATTAGCTATGGGCAAGGCCTCTTTTTGGTATGTACAATGTGGTCTTTTCCTTCTGTTTCACCTGGTCATCCCTCTATGTACAACTGCTTCCCAACCTCCTTTTAATAAAGGCACTAGGTGAATTGGATTAGGATCTCACTTTAATTTTTAATAATCTTAGTTAGCTCTCTGTCTCTCTGTCTCCACATTAAGTCATGCTCTGAGAATTAAATCCTCAACCTAGAACTACACAAGAATACTAGCCAGATCAGAGCAGTCTATTTTAACATTGTTTATAATGTTTATTATAAAGTAATAAGATAGTAAGAAGGGGATAATATTATCCCCATTTTACTGACATGTAAATTCCGAGTTATAAATTGATATGCTCAAGCTCAATCATATAAATTGATATGCTCTTGAGCATATCAATTTATTCAGTGAGCTGTAATCAGTTATAGACAGTGTCTTCCTAAGTTTCCATCATGTCTTCCTAAGTTTTACCTAATCCACCATTGTAACTGCCTATAGCCACAGGGAACTGGGTCCCTGGAAGAGAAGCTGGGGATAGATGGAGGGGACAGCAGAAAAGAACAAAGGCCAGGACAACACAATTGCTGATGGAGGCCCCAAGTTCATTTGGGTTTCTGCCAATTTAAGGATTCTGGGGTGATTCCCTTGAGACTTGCATGTGTTGGCTCCATGGTTCCACACTACTCAGCAGGTAGCCTGCTTGATTTAGGAAACTATAGGTCTAGCAGATCAAGAAGTCACCTTGATCCCAGCTCTCTGCCCCAGGCTAGTACCAGGTGCTAGCTATGGGCTCTCAGGTATTCAAAGGAAGTCACAGGCTTTTTGGAGAACAATGGATCAGAACCCCAAAGGCTGGGTTGTAGCTAGCCCCAAGGCTGGGGGTAGGGTGCAGTTCCAGACACCCTAAAAATGGCTCACTACACACCATCTTCCTTAGATCAGAGAAAAATAATGTGTACTTAATATCTTGTTATGCAGAACAATGGTGAATATAAACTTAGATTTTGTGTGTGTGTGTGTGTGTGTGTGTGTGTGTGCACGCGCGCTCGCATGCATGCGTGTGCATGCATGTGTGAGATAAAATACATGTGTGGAGACCAAGGGATAGTTTTTAAAAGTAAATTGTATCCTTCTATCTTGGGTACTGGGGATTGAACTGAAGTCATCAGGATTGGCTGCTGGCATCTTTAATTGCTGGGCTATTAGTGGTAAACAGCTTCTCCTTTAAGATATAAGGTGTTTGTACTTTCAGTTCTATTAGGAATATTTTTTGTTATGCTAAAGTCGTAAAAATTAAAAATCAAAACTCTTGTAAAAGTCTAGCAAGTGTAAAGCATTAAGATGGAAAAATTTAGATTTTCAGAGTGTTACTTACTCATCTTCCATTCTTTCTATGAAAAATCTCATTATACTTTTACTGCTGTATCACTTATTAGAAAATAATTTAAATTACAATGCTGTGGATAAAGATTATACATTTTCATAATTGCCTCAGAGTTTATATCTGAACCAATGACTAGACTGCTCTGTGGAAAGTTACCCATGGTGGCATGAGTTTGTTATATGAGCTGAGGAGTCAGAAACAGGTGGATCTCCAAGACTTTCGAAATAACCAGTGTGGCTCTAATTAGCAAACTCTAGGTCAGTGGAGGAACCCCAGAAAAGAAAAACAAAACAAAACAATAAGGTGGTAGATAGCACTTATGTAATGACACCCAAGGTTGACCACCCAGCCTCCAGACATACACATTCACACATCTGTGAGCACACATACATGTACATAGAAGCACACCCAAACACACACACACAAGCACTAAAGCTCTATTTTCACAGACAGTGTAAAGAGGAAGGCTAGGTGTGGAAACAAGATAAAGGTCAGGTATCTTCATTAACAAGTTACCTGGGTTTTGTAACCACTGGTGCCATTTGTCATTAACATTCAGAAGAGAAAAAAAAAAAATTCAGAAGAGAAACTTGCAAGAGAATGGCAGCTGACAAAGAGCAGATGTCTTTGGTGTGGTAGATTCTGATACCGGGTGTTAATATATCCTCATGGAACTTCACAGCATTCTCTAGGCTGCGGGCCAAGTGATAAGCATTAGAGCTTTGAATGAAGATAATAGAAGCGAAGTTGTCTTTGTTGGAACTGCACATCGTTGCCAGACAGAATGGGCTCTCCTGAGTCTGTTTGAGAAAATTTTAAGAGCAGGGCCTGTGTTGGAAGATTTTGTTCCGGGTGCTTTAAGGGTGTAGTTGAGGTAGGCATAGCTCTGACTCAGGGATTCCAAAGAAACTGCCTTATTTCATGCCCTGTCAGCCCTCTGCAACTCTTGTTGTATATTGGTATCATTAGCAGAGTGGGGACAGCTGGCTCAGACAAACCCGTTTTTGATGTGGGTACTTGCCTGAGAGGGGATGTGCAGTGACCCTCTTCCACCCTCTTGGCTTTCCCCTCAATATTGCAGTGATCATTTCAAGAGCTTTCACAAACATGGGCTAGGCTGACATTTTGCAATATCTACTAGCAATTGTGAGATTTTATGGTCATGAAAGAAAATTCTCTTAAGGCAATTTACTTCCACCCATGGCCTACAAAAGACAGTTTTATATTTGATCATTATCAACTGCCTACTTGCTTGACATCTTTCTAAATGAGGAAGCAGCAATAACATAGTTGTAAATGGTTTTTAGCTTTAATATATCTTGGTTTACTTACCCCAGTTAAGTTGCTTGACATTTTACTCATCGGTTCAATGAGAGGTTTTCCTAGAAAGGTCTTATTTGACAATTCTTTACATGGAGTAATATTTGCTTACTATATAAAAATAAACTGGCAAGATTGCTTAGTGGATAACACATTTGCTGGAAATTTGTGACAACTAGAGTTTGGATGACCAGCACATACAAAAGATCTGGCTAGGCATGGTCCCCTAAATGTAATCCCAGAGCTTGAGGGTCACTGACAGGAAAGACTAGGGCATACTGGCTAGCTTGACTAGCTTAGCAAGTGAGTGTGTACTTTAACTAAAGATTCTGGCTCGGTAAAAAATGTGGAGAGGAGTATAGATGGCATACAACATTAACTCTGGCCTTCATATGCATTCATTTGCATGCACACACATGCAAATGCATGTAACAAGATGCATACATATACACAAAAGAACTATAAATGTTCCTGTGTACTTATCATTAATTACAACAAAAAATCCCCTCAGTTACCACTGTTAACCACATTCAATGTACCATATATTGTACTATATAGTTTGTGTACATTATCCCTTGAATGCTATGGCAGCTCATTGGTATTGCTGATATAATATTGCATTTTCAGTTTTACTGACCCTGAAATTAAGTTTCAGGGGAAGTAAATTTCTCTATCTGTGTACATCAAGAGGTATAATTCTAAGCCTGAGTTGCTTTACATCAATGTAACCCACACTCCAATTTTTCATGAGCTTTGCTTCTACCCTGAATCTCAGACAGAAGGGCATGATGGCTTTCTTGACACAGTTCCTTGGCAACAAGCCCAGCATTAGTGTTATTTGTAATTTTGAATTTTGTGCAGCATAAGGCATGATAATAGGCTTTGAAATATTCCTTAGAGAGCACTGGACCTCTTGCATTCCTATGTTTTCCATGCATGCATACATCAGAGGCATTTGAAACATTATTTCATTACATTTCATTGTAATTTATTATCAGCTTGTCTTTCTGGCAATTTAAAAGATGATAATTTCAGCTGAGCATGGCGGTGCGCGCCTGTAATCCCAGCACTTGGGAGGCAGAGACAGGCAGTTTTCTGATTTCAAGGCCAGCCTGGACTACAGAGTGAGTTCCAGGACAGCCAGGGACAGAGAGAAACCAAAAAACCAAAAAAAAAAAAAAAAAAAAAAAAAGACGATAGTTTCATTTTAGTTGGAACCTTGCACATATTTGTAAATCAAGCAAAATAAATAAGTGAATGATTCAGATTACTTGATAAATGATCTTTGGTGCATTTAAATACTTGACACTTGTTAGATATCAAAATATAAGCAGAAAGAAGGTAGAGTTGGCTCTAGCATGCCTTGTATATAATTGGCATACCAATGAATATGTGGCAGGTCAGAGTAATGAGAAAGGATATGATTCAATATCCTAGAATGAGGCATTCATGTGGGTCATCAAAACTGGGAGAGGAATATGGATGGCAAAGGGCAATGGTATGCTAAGAAGGAAGAGTACTAGACAACTTTAAAATAAGTTGAACTATCCCTTCATCCCAATTCTCCAATTTAAATTTATATTTTATCATATTATATGAAGTAAGGATTTTTTCAATTCCATTAAATACTAAATCTGGTGGAACATGTAGCAGCAAGGTTGAAAACATCCTGTCCTTGAGACTGATCTAGATATGTTTGCTTTTTTTTTTTTTCCTGATTTTCCCCTGTGAGTCAAGAAATCTTTTTGTTAGGCCCAAGGCCATCATTATTCAGAGATTTTATCATATCATTCAAAGATTCTTATCCATAAAGTTTAACAGCCCCAACTCTATTATAAACCTAAATAACCTTAACCCCATCCATAAAGTTCAATAACTTCTAACCCCATTCATAAAGTTTCCAGTGTGGTCCAACATGACAATTTTCTACTCTGTTGAAAATCATTCTTGGATCTTCTCCACAAGATTCCTCCACTTTAACCTATTCTTCTGATTCTCCTCTCTCCTCTCTTACTACTCAGATCTTTGTATCCTCCCCTGTTCTCTTCATGTGCCTTGGAACAGTCTGAGGCTCCTCTATGCTCTCAAGCTGGAAAGTTCCTTTACCCCTTTCTCAAATGGTTCTTTTCCTCAGTTAAAATCTTCCATGCCACATAGAAGTGATGTAGTTGTGTCTTTCATTATCTCCTAAATTTTCCAATACATACATAGGTTTTTCTTGAGAATCACATTATTAATTATACTGGGAAAAATGTGAGAAAAAAAGGACAGAGATTTATGTACTATGAATACATACACACACACACACACACACACACACACACACACATTGTTGTAGATCTATCTGTAGGATGACAGATCAATAGAGCTCATGTTTTTTGGTACAAATCTTTGTAAGTATATACTCTTTACACATATTATCTATGTTCCTATCTTTGTGTATCTACAGGATGAATGAAGCAAACCTTGCTTTAAGAACATCATAAATGTGTTAAATTTCCAACAGGGATGGGAAACACTAAAAAACTATGTTCTTGCATCAAGACCATTTGTAACATATTTACTGCTCTGAATTTAATATGAATTGTTCCCTGAATGCATTTGGGTGCCAGGGGATCTTTTGGGACACTATGTAAACTGTTGGACACTGCAAATATCTGACAAATGCAGTGTTATAAACCCGGAAGGTCTTATAGCTTATAATCTCTCTGTTCTTTCCAAATATTATCTCTGTTTCTTAGTTGATAACATGTAATATGCAACTTCCAGATACTCTCAGTGATATTGAACCACCTGCTGCCATGCATTCTCCTCCATGATAGACTATGTTCCCTCACACTGTGAGCCATGATAGAATGTTCCTTTCTTAAGTTGCTTTATATGTTATGCATTTGTTCAAAGTAATAACACATTTATAAATATAATAAGCAAGAACATAAACAGGAAACTAATACTAATAAGAGAGAAGCAAAGATGACAATGTTCTAGTCCCTTAACAGCATCATGGAGTAAGTAGGATTGATTATAGAGTTGCCTTAGCATATGAACTCTGGAACCCGATCTTATAATATCTACTTCATTCTTCTAAACATAGCCATATGTGTCTTTACTACATGTCAATAAAAGAGGCATGTCTACAACCAAAGTCATGCTAAGTGAAAAATCATATTTGAAATTTCTTTTCAAATGATTAGGTCTACTTTATGAAGATGATGTATGAAAGACAAGGTACAAGAACAGCAAGAAATGATACATCAGTTATGTTATCAAGATTTTCCCCATTTTTACTAAACATTCTCTATATTAATTTAATGGTGAAAAACTTAAAGAGTGATGTGAAAAGCTTTATAAAAACATCATTAGAAATATTTTATATATTTAAATATATGGATTTCTTTTACAGCTGAATAGTAAACAGAGAACATCTCCTCTACAGTTGAGTATTAGCAGATTCTATCTCCTTGTACAGCTGAGAAGTGAACAGATCCCATCTCCTTTTCCATTGAATGGTGAGCAAATCTCTATAGAAAGTGGTTCTGATGCTTTGATTAGGAATCTGCATGTGAACTCTGAAGGTCCTTTTCCCCAGTTGGTTCATTATCGATAAAGATACTAGTGCCTAATGATTTGATGTAAGATGTGGGACTTATAGGTTCCCACAGGCAGGCTAGAAGATGCAGAAGGAGAAAAGAAAATTTGTAATGCTTTGAAGGGGAAGAGAGCCACCAGCCATGTGAAATCTCAGGGAGTGGCCAGTGGCCACTTCCCTGATTGGGCCTGGGGTAGTCGCAGAAGATTAGAAATGGAACTAGGCTGATGGCAGATTTAGGGTACTGAACGAGGAGAAGGTAATCAGGCAACGAAGTTGAAAGCAGATTTGGAGGTGTTGATCTAGGACTAAAGGCATCTGAGTAACTAAGCATATTTAGAGGTGTTGATCTGGGAGTGAAGATAAGGGCACATTAGCTGCTGTGGGAGGCTTAGAAGTGCCCGGCATTGAGCTAAAATGCATATTAAAAATAAGCTAATGTGTTTGGTGTGTGTGTTTGTGTGTGTGTGTGTGTGTGTGTGTTCCATCCACTGATCCAAAGGAACCAGGACAGTGAATGGTAGTACAGTTTAGCTGGAGTTTAAGCAGGGTACTAGAAACTATACACTACAATTTCCTGGGTTACTTGGGCGGTCTGTAAATCTACTTTTAAATATCAGGGATGCAGAAAAAAATGACCTGTTCACAAATACTGCTAAGCAAGGCCCCATCATAAATAAAAATAGATCACACAGAAGCTATGACAAAATCCAGAGGGCAAATATGATCCTGATTTATGAAATTTAATTTACTTATGAGGGAATATGTTTTCTAAATAAAAGAACTTTATAGATCTGTGGCTGATTTGTATCTTATACTCTATACACACAGTGGTGAGCTATCAGGTAATTTAGGGAATAGTAGTTTCTTTGTGTTTTCATTTCTGGTCTAATTTTTCCAAATAATTGATCCACTATTTTCTAGATCTCTTAAAGCTGACAGTATTTTTCATGCTTTGACTTAACTGGAGGCATGCTTCAGTTGTGAAGTTTATTCATCTCATTTACTAGCTTGGGCATGTCAATAGAAATATGTCTCCAAATCTCATCTCATTGTCTGCAAAATGTTTTCCCTTGCCCATTTCATCCAACTGATGTACTTGCAAAGTATCATGGATGTTTCTTGTTCACAGAGAGATCCAGCAAGCCTGAAGGCATCATCAACAGTACTAATCAACTGTGTATCTCAATAATAAGCTATCATGCAGAGAGCTGGTCTCCTAACTCATGGACTGCATGAGTTAAAGGTGCTTCTTTGCCTTCTGTTAGTGAGATATGTTCATCAAATATAGGATTCCCAGATTGCCAATTTTCAAAGAGGCTCCTACTCTTCTTTGAGAATGATTACTTTTGGAAAAATGTATTGTTTTATTTAATCACACATATTTTCATGTAAAAATAGTTTAGACTCCTTCAAATAGTGTTTTCAATCTCTTTTTTGTAGCCGTTTCCACCTGGACATAGGTCTGGACAATCAAGTGGAAAGAATTTCCATAATGTATGTATCATAGTCACAGCACCAACCACCCTTCAACTAAAATATTTCTTTAAAGACATCATTTAAGCCTAACCCAATCACTAATATATAGAGGCCAGAGTTTTTTACCAACTAAATGAAGCATTATATAAGATTGGCACCCAACACTATATGATTAAAAATTGTATCATGTTGTTCTTGCAAGGCCACATTTTGTGCTGACTAGAAAAAATTTAGAAACCATCTATCAAGATTGAAATAGCATAACCCTTCATGCTTCATTTTACCACCTGTTCTGTTACCAGTGATGACATAGATCAGAAAGACAATAGCCTGATGGATACCCATTTACTTTCAAGAAGTTTTTGAAATTCTTGGATAATTTTTCAAAAGAGCCAGGAATGGTGGTATACATCTAAAATCTCACTTCCTTAGGAAAAAGAAGTGGAAAGATCAAAAGTTTAGTTTGTAAAACTTAGTGAGACACTATCTACACATGAAAATTTAAAGGTAAGCTTAGGATGTGGCTAATTAGTTGAGTGCTTATATAAAAAGTACAATGTCCTAGATCCAACACACACTATGCTTGTCTTCCATTTTAAATGCTTTCTCCCTCTATGTATATGTATATGACTATGTGTGAATATCTGCATATATGTGTATGCTTATATAAAGACTATACTTAAATAACCAACTCTGTACATAAACTTAGGATTACCTAAAGGAATGGCCAGATTGTCTGACAAGAGTGATAATCATAAGAATGTGTCCATGAGAATTATTTATTGATAAATGAGCTCTTCAATAGTAAAAACAAGACTATTTTGTGACCATACATTTATAAAGAAGAGTGTTAAAGATCAGAAAATGAGCCTGCTATCTCCTGCATGCCAGCTTCACTACAGTGGGAAAATAAATTTGGAGACAATTTTGATGTGAGGAATTGAGTTTGCTTATATTTATAGTCAGAGAAAACGTCTCACTTGACTAGTCTTCTGCCAGACCTGAAACAGAATGCTAAGTCCTGATAGGTTTGAAGGAAAATTACTCTCTGTGGTTCATGAGCCTTTGGAAGGCAGAGACTGAAGAACTTGCCAGCACTTGAAAGCATGCCAGACATTTAATAGGCACCCAACCACCTCTTGAGTGAAAAAAAAAATTGTTATCTGTATAATTGGTACTATCACTTCCCAGAAACAATGAAAAACATGATTCCTTCCTTCTTCTTCCCAACTTTTCTTCCCTCCTTCCTTCCTTTTTACCACCCTTCCTACTGCCTTCCTTTCCACCCTCCCTCTCTCTCTTCTTCCTTCCTTTCTTTTTATCTACCTCCTTCTCTTCCTTCCTTATTTTATTTTTATTAGATATTTTCTTTATTTACATTTAAAATGTTATCCCCTTTCTGGTTTTCCCTCCAGAATCACCCATTCCTTCCCCCCACCCCTTCTCCCAGCTCACCAACTCACCCATACCTGCTTCTCTGTCCTGGTATTCCCCTATACTGGGGCATCAAGCATTTTCAGGCCCAAGAGACTCTCTGCCCTTTGATGTCCAGCAAGGCCATCCTCTGCTGTATATGCAGCTGGGGCCATGTGTCCCTCCATGTGTACTCTTTGGTTGTTGGTTTAGTCCCTGGGAGCTCTGGGGGTACTGGTTAATTCATATTGTTGTTCCTGCTATGGGGCTGACAGCTCCTTTGGCTCCTGGGTTCCTTTCTCTAGGTCCTTCATTTGGGACCTTGTGCTCAGTCCAATGGTTGGATGGGAGCACCCACCTCTGTATTTGTCAGGTACTGGCAGAGCCTCTCAGGAGACAGCTAAGTCAGGCTCCTGTCAGCAAGCTTTTGTTGGCATCCACATTAGTGTCTGGGTTTAGTGATGGTATATGGGGTGTATCCCCAGGTGGGGTAGTCTCTGGATGGTCTTTCCTTCAGTTTCTACACCATACTTTGTCTATGTCTCTCCTCCCATGGCTGTTTTGTTCCTCCTTCTAAGAAGGACCAATGTATGCATACTTTGGTCTTCCTTTATCTTGAGCTGCATTTGGTTTGTGAATTGCAGTTTGGGTATTCCAAGCTCTTGGGCTAATATCCACTTATCAGGGAGTGCACACCATATGTGTTCTTTTGTGATTGGGTTACCTCACTCAGGATGATATTTTCTAGTTCCATCCATTTGCCTAAGAATTTCATGAAGTCATTTTTAATAGCTAAGTATTATTCCATTGTATAAACGTACCACATTTTCTACATCCATTCCTCTGTTGAGGGACATCTGGGTTCTTCACAGCTTCTGGCTCTTATAAATAAGGCTTCTATGAACAGAGTGGAGCATGTGTCTTTATTATGTGTTGGAGCATCTTCTGGGAATATGCCCAAGAGTGGTACTGCTGCGTCCTCCAGTAGTTCTATGTAAAATTTTTGAGGAACTGCCAAACTGATTTCCAGAGTGGTTGTATTAGCTTGCAATCCCACCTGCAGTGGAAGAGTGTTCCTCTTTCTCCACATCTTTGCCAGCACTTGCTGTCACCTGAGTTTTTGATCCTAGACATACTGACTGGTGTGAGGTGAAATCTCAGGGTTGTTTTGATTTACATTTCTCTGATGACTAAGAATGTTGAACCATTCTTTAGCTGCTTCTCAGCTCTTTGGTATTCCTAAATTGGGAATTCTGTTTAGCTCTGTACCCCATTTTTTAATAGGATTATTTGGTTCTCTGGATTCTAACTTCTTGAGTTCTTTATACATATTGGATATTAGCCCTCTGTCAGATGTTGAGTTGGTAAAGATCTTTTCCCAATATGTTAGTGGCCATTTTGTCCTATTGACAGTATCCTTTGCCTGACAGAAACTTTGTAATTTTATGAGGTCCCATTTGTCAATTCTCGATCTTAGAGCATAAGCTATTGGTGTTCTGTTCAGGAAAATTTCCCCTGTGCCCATGTGCTCAAGGCTCTTTCCCACTTTCTTTTCTATTACTTTCTCTTTTTTTTATTTTCTAAATTCTTTGTTTACATTCCAAACACTTTCCCCTTTCCCAGTTCCCCCAACCCCATATGTCCCATAAGCCTTCTCTACACCCATTCTCCAATCACCTCCCTCCTTTTTTTCTCTGTCCTGGTACTCCCATACAATGCTGGATTAGGCCTTTCCAGGATCCGGGCCCTCTCCTTACTTCTTCATGGGAGTCATTTGATATGCTACTTGTGTCTTGGGTATTCATAACTTCTGGGCTAGTTAACATCCACTTATCAATGATTGCATTCCATGTATATTCTTTTGTGATTGGGTTACCTCACTTAAGATGATATTTTCCAGTTCCAACCATTTGCCTACAAATTTCATGAATTCATTGTTTTTAATTGCTGAGTAGTATTCCATTGTGTAAATATACCACATTTTCTGTATCCATTCCTCCATTGAGGGACATCTGGGTTCTTTCCAGCTTCTGGCTATTATAAATAAGGCTGCTATGAACATAATGGATCATGTGTCCTTATTGCATGCTGGGGAATCCTCTGGGTATATGCCCAGGAGTGGTATAGCAGGGTCCTCTGGAAGTGTCATGTTTAGTTTTCTGAGGAACCGACAGACTGATTTCCATAGTAGTTAAACCATCTTGCAATCCCACCAGCAGTGGAGGAGTGTTCCTCTTTCTCCACATCCTTGCCAATACCTGCTGTCTCCTGATTTTTTTTTTAAGATAATTAGGTTTTAATTAAAATTAAAAGGTAATCAGTATATCACATTTTTGTTTGCCAAAATTTTCTTAAAGAACATTAAAAACAGACAATAATGTCAAAATTACCATTTTTTAAAATGTATTTTTAAAGTACTAATCTGTGAAATAGGCATATGTGATAGGTCTAATTTGTACATTGGAGTTACCAGGGAACAGAGTATTGAAATGTTGATTCCTAGCTCTGTTGCAGAGATTGAATAATTTAGCCTGGATTGAGGCCCAGGAATTTTATATATACATATATAAAACTTTTTTTCTTTATTGATATATTTTTTTATTTACATTTCAAATGTTTTACCTTTTTCTGGGTCTCCACTCCCCACAAGTCCCAAAAGCCCTCTTCCCTCCCCCTGATCCTCCATCTACCCCTTCCCACTTCCCTTTTCTGGTATTCCCCTATACTGTTGTATTGAGGCTTTCCTGAACCAGGGGCCACTCCTCCATTCTTTTTGGACATCATTTAATATGTAGATTATGTCTTTGGTATTCAAAGTTTCTAGGCTAATATCCACTTATCAGTGAGTGAATACCATGATTGATCTTTTGAGACTGGGTTACCTCACTTAGTATGATGTTCTGCAGCTCCATCCATTTGTCTAAGAATTTCATAAATTCATTGTTTCTAATGACTGAATAGTACTCCATTGTGTAAATACACCACATTTTTTTTTATCCATTCCTCTGTTGAAGGACACCTGGGTTCTTTCCAGCTTCTGGCTACTACAAATAGGGCTGCTCTGAACATAGTAGAGCATGTGTCCTTATTGCATGCTGAAGAATCCTCTGGGTATATGCCCAGGAGTGGTATAGCAGTGTCTTCTGGAAGTGTCATGCCCAGTTTTCTGAGGAACCTCCAGACTGATTTCCAAAGTGGTTGTACCATCTTGCAATCCCACCAGCAGTGGAGGAGTGTTCCTCTTTCTCCACATCCTCGCCAACACCTGCTGTCTCCTGAGTTTTTGACCTTAGCCATTCTGACTGGTGTGAGGTGAAATCTCAGGGTTGTTTTGAATTGAATTTCCCTAATGATTAATGATGTTGAACATTTCTTAAGGTGTTTCTCAGCCCTCCAAATTTCTTCATGTGAAAATTCTTTGTTTAGCTCCATACCCCACTTTTTAATGGGGTTATTTGGTTCTCTGGGTTCTACCTTCTTGAGTTCTTTGTATATATTAGATTTTAGCCCTCTGTCAGATTTAGGGTTGGTGAAGATCCTTTGCCAATCTGTTGGTTCACGTTTTGCCCTTTTGACAGTGTCCTTTGCCTTACAGAAACTTTGTAGTTTTATGGGGTCCCATTTGTCAATTCTTGATCTTAGAGCATAAGCTATTTGTGTTCTATTCAGGAACTTTTCCCCTGTGCCCATGTCCTCAAGGGTCTTCCCCAGTTTCTTTTCTATTAGTTTCAGTGTGTCAGGTTTTATGTAGAGGTCCTTGATCCATTTGGAGTTGAGTTTAGTACAAGGAGATAATACCCAAAAGATTCCCCAGCATGTAATAAGGATACATGTTGTACTGTGTTCATAGCAGCCCCATTTATAATTGCCAGAAGTTGGAAAGAACCCAGGTATCCCTCAACAGAAGAGTGGATGCAAAAAATGTGGTATATATACACAATGGAGTACTATTCAACCATTAGCAACAATGAATTCATGAAATTCTTAGGCAAATGGATGGAGCTGGAGAACATCATACTAAGTGAGGTAACCCAGACTCAAAAGATGAATCATGGTATGCACTCACTAATAAGTGGATATTAACCTAGAAAACTGGAATACCCAAAACATAATCCACACATCAAATGAGGTACGAGAAGAACGGAGGAGTGGCCCCTTGTTCTGGAAAGACTCAGTGAAGCAGTATAGAACAAAATCAGAACAGGGAAGTGGGAAGGGTTGGGTGGGAAAACAGGGGGAGGGAAGGGGACTGATGGGACTTTCAGGGAGTGGGGGTCCAGAAAAGGGGAAATCATTTGAAATGTAAATAAATATATCAATAAATTTAAAAAAAAGAATGGATCAATTTGCATTCTTCTGACCATAGGTGTGTTGGTTCATTTCTGGGTCTTCAATCCTATTCCATTGATCCGCTTGCCTCACATTATACCAATACCATGAAGTTTTTATCACTATTGCTCTGTAGTGAAGTTTGAGGTCTGGGATACTGAATCACCCTGAAATTCTTTTACTGTTGAGAATAGTTTTAGCTATCCTGGGTTTTTTGTTATTCCAGATGAATTTGAGAATTGCTCTTTCTAGCTCTATAAAGAACTGGGTTGGGATTTTTATGGGGATAGCATTGAATCTGTAGATTGCCTTTGGCAAGATGGCCATTTTAACTATATTAATCCTGCCAATCCACGAGCATGAAAGCTTTTTCCATTTTCTGAGATCTTCTTCGATTTCCTTCTTCAGAGATCTGAAGTTCTTGTCATATAGGTCTTTCACTTGTTTGGTTAGAGTCACCCCCAGATACTTTATGCTGTTTGTGGCTATTGTGAAGGGTGTCATTTCCAAAATTTCTTTCTCAGTCTGCTTATCCTTTGAGTATATAAAGGCTACTGATTTGCTTGCATTGATTTTGTAGCCAGCCACTTTTCTGAAGTTGTTTATCAGCTTTAGAAGTTCTCTAGTAGAGTTTTTGGGGTCACTTAAGTATACTATCATATCATCTGCAAATAGTGATACTTTGACTTCTTCCTTTCCAATTTGTATCCCTTTGACCTCCTTATGTTGTCTAATTGCTCTAGCTAGGACTTCAAGAACTATATTGTAAAGATATGGGGAAAGGGGGCAGCCTTGTCTAGTCCCTGATTTTAGTGGGATTGCTTTAAGTTTCTCTCCATTTAGTTTGATGTTGGCTACCGGTTTGCTGTATATTGCTTTTACTATGTTTAGATATGGGCCTTGAATTCCTGTCCTTTCCAAGACTTTTAGCATGAAAGGATGATGAATTTTGTCAAATGCTTTTTCAGCATCTAATGAAATGATCATGTGTTCCAAATACAAGGGCACCCTCATTCATAAAAGAAACTTTACTAAAGCTCAAAGCACACATTGCACCTAACACAATAATTGTGGGTGACTTCAACACTGCACTCTCACCAATGGATCGATCAGGAAAACAGAAACTAAACAGGAAGACAGTGAAATTAATTGAAGCTTTGGACCAATTGGATTTAACAGATATATATATAGAACTTTTTATCCCAAAGCAAAAGAATATACCTTTTTCTCAGCACCTCATGGTACCTTCTCCAAAATCAATCATATAGTAGGTCACAAGACAGACCTCAACAAATATAAGAAGATTGAAATAATCCCATGCCTCCTATCAGATCACTATGGAGTAAAAGTGGTCTTTAATAACAATAAAAACAACAGAAAGGCCACATACACATGGAAACTGAACAATACTCTACTCAATGATAACTTGGTCAAGGAAGAAATAAAGAAAGAAATCAAAGATTTCTTAGAATTTAATGAAAATGAAGGCACAACATACACAAATCTATGGGACACAATGAAAGCAGTGCTAAGAGGAAAACTCATAGCTTTGAGTGCCTCCAAAAAGAAATTTGAGAGAGCATACACTAGAAGATTAACAGAACAACTGAAATCCCTGGAACAAAAAGAAGGTAATTAACCCAGAAGGAGAAGAAGACAGGAAATCATCAAACTCAGGGCTGAAATCAATCAGGTAGACACCAAGAGAACCATACAAAGAATCAACAAAACCAAAGGCTGGTTCTTTGAAAAAATCAACAAGATAGATAAACTCTTAGCCAGACTAACAAAAGGGCACAGAGAAAGTATCCAAATTAACAAAATTAGAAATGAAAAGGGAGATACTACAACAGAAACTGAGGAAATTAAAAAAATTGTCAGATCCTACTACAAAAACCTGTACTCAACACAACTGGAGAATCTGGAGGAAATGGACATTTTCTTAGACAGATACCAATTACCAAAATTAAACCAGGATCAAATAAATCATCTAAACAGACCCATAACCCCTAAAGAAATAGAAGGGGTCATAGATAGCCTTCCGACCAAAAAAAGAACACCAATAGCTTATGCTTTCTATTACTTTCTGTGTGCCTTGTTTTATGGGGAGGTCCTTGATCCACTTATACTTGAGATTAGTACAAGGAGATAAGGATGGATTGATTTGCATTCTTCTGCATGCTAGCCTCCAGTTGAACCAGCACCATTTGCTGAAAAGGCTATATTTTTTCCACTGAATGGTTTTAGCTCCTTTGTTGAATATCAAGTGACCATAGGTGTGTTTGTTCATTTCTGAGTCTTCAATTCTATTCCATTTATCTACCTGCCTGTCATTCTACCACTACCATGCAGTTTTTATCACTTTTGCTCTGTAGTATTGCTTGATGTCCGGGATACTGATTCCCCCAGAAGTTCTTTTACTGTTGAGAATAGTTTTAGCTATTCCAGATGAATTTATCTGTGTTATTCCAGATGAATTTGAAAATTGCTATTTCTAATTCAGTGAAGAATTGAGTTGGAATTTTGATGGGGATTGCATTGAATCTGTAGATTGCTTTTGGCAAGATGGCCATTTTTTACTATATTAATCCTGCCAATCCATGAGCATGTTTCAGTCTTCTTAGGTCTTCTTCAATTTCTTTCTTCAGAGACTTGAAGTTCTTGTCATACAGATCTTTCACTTGTTTAGTTAGAGTCACACTAAGATACTTTATATTGTTTGTGACAATAGTGAAGAGTGTTGTTTCCCTAATTTTGTTCTCAGTCTGTTTGTCCTTTGAGTATAGGAAGGTTACTGATTTGTTTGAGTTAATTGTATATCTGGCCACTTGGCTGAAGTTGTTTAATCAGCTTTAGGAGTTCTCTGCTGGGGTATTTGGGGGTCACTTAAGTATACTATCATATCATCTGCAAATAGTGATAATTTGACTTCTTTTTTTTCCAATTTGTATCCCTTTAACCTCCTTTTGTTGTCTAATTGCTTTAGCTAGAACTTCAACTATTTTTAGATGTTTCTTCAAATTTTATTCTGAAACAGTGCTTTACTGCATAGACAAGTTTACTATTAAACTTGTGATCATCTTGCCTCAGATCAGACCATGTAAACAATGGTTCTAGAAAGTGGTAGAACTTGTAGATATCATTTCTTATAGAATGCATGAAACAGAACAGTAAAAGTTATTCTGAACAATCTAGTATTTATCCAAGAAATGTAGAAAAATAATGGGTTCAAGTATCATAACTATGCAGAAAAATCTAGATTATAGGGAGGTGACAATATCCCACATATAAAATGAATACCGTTTTCTCACATGACCTACACAGTTCTGCACTATATATTAACAAATTGACCAAAATATAAAGAATATAATTAATTGATTGATTGATTAACTGTTTTTGATAGGCTCTTATTATATAAACTAGGTTGATCATTAATTTAATAATACTCCTGCTTCAACCCATCAACAGGTAATACTTTATCAGAATTTTCAATATGAGTTACCTAATGTTACCTGTGAAGGAAATAACATTGCAGCTGGCATCATAAGAATGTTTGATTAAAAACTTGATATGGATATTGCAAAGACCACATTTTGCCAAGTGAGAAACAGACTCATTTCAATAAAAAAACAACTCTCAGATGTGATATCTTATGGAAACAGAAACGTCTTTGCATATTTCAAATTGTACTAAGATTATGTTAAACTATTTTATAACAACTTGACCAAGCTGAGCTTTGTTTAGCTTGTGTTTCCAGGGTGGAAGAAATGGACATGGATTTTAGGTTGAGCTGTCAACACAGATTTCTTCTGTTTCTATTCTTTTGAACTAACACCAAAGAAGTACATCTATCTTCTGGATGTTGGTGCAATTTGTCTCTGGCTAAAAATGCTTTTACAAACTAAATTCTTATCACTATCAAAAGAAAAAAAAAGGCAGAATTGTGGAGAAAACTGGAAAATGGTCTGCAGCAATGAAAGTCAATTTTGCATCTTATTTGAATAGTATGAAATGCTGTGAGTACACTCATTTATTTTTTTAATAAGTATTTGTATATTACTGTGTGGTCGGTATTCTGTTGTTACTTAGATATATGGTAAATAAAATATAAATTGAGCTTTAAAGAAAGCTTACAATTTAAGCACAAAACAAACTTTTAAAACTAGTTGTAACTCAACAATATGAAACCAGGTAATTTGATGCAAATATGGGCTAATGATATAAGTGATAATATTTCCAAAGAAGATATGAAGTGGTCTGTAAGCAAATGAAAAGATATTAAGTGTTACAAAAAAGTTTGAAAATCTAAAATTGAAGTTATTTCTCCTTCCTAATAACATGGCTTCTACCCACAATATCTGCTTACTGTTAGTGAATATAAATAGTACAGCTTCAATGGACAACTATATGGAGCTCTTGTAATAAGCAAACAAAATAAATATACATTTGAGGAATTCTACTTATATCTTCCAAAGCACTGAAATAAGGGCTGGATTCAAGAGCAATTTATGCACTTATTATGTTCATAACAATTTCAGAAAATTGGGCATAAAACTAGTGGAAGATCCTGCTATATCACTCCTGGGAATATACCCCAAGGATTCTCTAGCATATAATAATGACACATGCTCCACTATGTTCATAGCAGCCTTATTTATAATAGCCAGAAGCTGGAAAGAACCCAGATGTCCTTCAACAGAGCAATGGATACAGAAAATATAGTCCATTTACACAATGGAACACTACTCAGCTATTAAAAACAATAACTTCATGAAATTCTTGGGCAAATTGATAGATCTAGAAAATATTATCCTGAGTGAGGGAACCCAATTACAAAAGAACAGACATGGTGTCCACTCACTGATAAGTGGATATTAGCTCAAAAGCTTGGAATACTCAAGATGCCATTCACAAACCAAATGAAGCTCAATAAGAAGGAAGAACAAACTATGGATACTTTGGTCCTTTTTAGAAGGTGGAACAAAATACCTACAGGAGGAGATACAGAGACAAAGTGTGGAGCAGAGGCTCAGGGAAAGACCATCCAGAGACTGCTCATCCTAGGGATCCATCCTATATACAGTTACAAAACCCAGACACTATTGTGGATGCCAACAAGTATTTGCTGACAGGAGCTGGATATAGCTGTCAGTTGGGAGCTGCTGACAAATACAGAAGAGGACACTCTCAATCAACCATTGAACTGAGCATAGGATCCCCAATGGAGGAGCTAGAGAAAGGATCCAAGGAGCTAAAGGGATTTGCAGTGCCATAGGGGAACAACAATTTGAACCACTCAGTACCCCCAGAGCTCCCAGGGACTAAACCACCAGCCAAAGAGTACACATGGAGGGACCCATGGCTCTAGATGCATATGTAGCAGAGGATGACCTTGCTGGACATCAAAGGGAGGAGAGGCCCTTGGTTATGAGAAGGCTAGATGCCCCAGTTTAGGGTAATGCAAAGATAGGGAAGTGGGAGTGGGTAGAATGGTGAGCAGGGGGATAGAGGATGGGGAATTTTGGGGGAGGGAACCAGGTAAGGGAAGAACATTTGAAATGGAAATAAAGAATATATCTAATAAAAGAAAAAAGAAGAAAATTAGCTAAAACATTAAAATAACCTAAGGGCTCATTGGCCTATTAATGAGTAAGGAATGCAGTATATTTCTGTAGTTAAGTACTATGCAGCCTAAAAAGAACAAAAACTGGACTCATATACAATATAGGTGAATGTTGACAATATCACATCAAGTGAAAGAAATAATTCAAGGACAGACAAACACTATATGATTCCACTTGCATAAGAGACTTACCTAAATCAAACAGGTTAATAGTAGAATGGAAAAATGTTTAGTGGATAGATTTTGCATTTGATTATTTGAAAAGATGTATTGAGATGGATAACCACGATATTGGGTTGACAGTATAAATACATTCAATAATATTAAATATAAAATTAAGTTCAATCATTAAAAATGTGAAGTGTCTAATAAACATAAAAAAAATTATCAATTTCAGCTAAGTTCTGAGAATATTCAAGAACAGTAGAATTTTCAACCATCTTACCAGAGGGAAAAAGAAGTTCGTCAATCCTTCAAGAGGATATCTAATATTCTTGGAAGAGACAAATATTTTCATATCCTCCGGAGCATGAAAAAGAATACCACATTTTCAAAACTTGGAAAATGAATGGATTGGTGCTAAGGGAAGGAATGAGGAAAGCTCACACAATGACAGGACTTGTTATAGCATGTGCATATATTTGCATTTGATTTGCAAAGTTATGAACTGGCATCATTTTTGGGGGGGTCTGGATAAGCTATGATGTGCATTAAATAAAAATAGCTCAGCAGAAAGATGTGGATGAGAGTAACATCTTGCATGTAACAGATAATTGAAGATGTCCTTGAGATAAAGAAAAAAATGGCAGATTTGTGTGAGGTCTTTAAGGCATGCCTGACAGAGTTAAAATAAGTGTTTCACTTCCTTTGTTACTTTTCTGGCTATTTATAAATTGTAACCAAGCATGCCTTTGAGGAATTCAGATGATTTATAATGTGCTTAGCACAGTGTAAGCACTTAAGAAAAAATACTCTAGAATAAATATGTAGATTGAATCTGTATATGCCTTCCTACACTCAGGCCAAGGATAGGTAATAATAAATAATCTCTTTATATGTAGGTTGAGATACTCCAAGGGATGCAATGAAACATGTGCAAAGTACATGTATTAGTAAAAACGACCTATGAATACAGTACCTCACAAAGTCAACTGTCTCTTCATTACATTTCACCAAAATTTGAGGATGTGTTTATATTCCATTATGTGCATCCACCTGAATCTCCTAAGAGGGTCTGTAAATTTTTTTCCAATTTTCAAAATGTTAGTTGAATTATAAATGGGACAAATCAATTAGATTCAACCCTGTTCCTTTTTTACACTTTAATTAATAAGTACAGTGAATTTATTCAGTTAAAAATATAATGTGGACACTCCTCAAAAATTTACAAATAGAACTACTATATTGTTCCTCCATCATATTTTAAGGTATATAATCAAAGAAAATAAAATCAGTGTTTCAGAAAAAAATATCCGCAACCTTAAGTGTATTGCATCACACTAGGCACAATGGCCAAGGAGTGGGAAACATTTACATCTTCATCAATGGAAGAATCAGTGCAATAACATGTGAAGACTGCCTCTGTACTCTCAGAGGTCAGAAGAATCAGTGAAAGATTTGCCAGGAACACAGCAGTGGTAAATTTGAGGGAAGACAGTCACTGAAAAATCACTCACAGGGATTCAGTCATTAGTTATTCACAGAAATGTCCTGCTTAGCCTGATTTTAAGGTAACAAAGATAAAGACAGTTTTTATCCTCACCACAGAGATTTGCTTTCATTCTAAAGTGCCCAGACATGAGTATGGGAGTATGGACATGTTTGCTAGCCACCACTGTGGAAGTTGGAGTGTCTTCATCACGGATGGAGACTTATCATGTTTGCGGCATCTGTCTGATTGCTCTCTGTGCTTTCCGGTGGAACCAGTCATCAAAGAGAAACAGAGAAAGCATCAAGCTTGGCCTGCCTACTGTATACCAAGTAATGGACCAGCAGAAGATGTTTGTCTCTATCAGCTGATTATCTCAAAATATAAAGACACACTGCAACTGCCTTCACCAAGTACAGGAAGTTTCACGCCTGAACAGCTTTCCACTTAATCTTTGGCTTTTCATCGGTCATGTCTCAGCTTTGTGGGTTTCAATTTGTGGTCTGGAGAACACACGTGCCATTCTTTATCTTTCCACACGGTAATTCCCCTTGGAATCATTGTTCTGTGTCTGTTACATTTTCAATCCATGTTCATTTCTATTAGTGTTTTCATCCCATTGGTAGAAGTTCACTTACGTCAGGACAGAGACATGTTCCTATTATGTTCTTACACAATTTCAGCGTTTTCTCCATTTTGGGGGAATATGTATAACAATGCTATAAATGTACATTAATGAAATAAATACTTTCATTTTATTTTATTTAAAACACAACCAACAAATATTTACTTACTTGAAAGCTCTATATGAAAATTCAGTTCTATTTAGAACATGAAAACTGACCATGTCCGTTTCATATCAATCCCTTACTTTGTCTCCAGAGATTTTTCTTCAAATAATATTTCTTACCTCAGTGTTTGAGGCATTGGTGTGTTGTCTGATTTTTCAGCTTCTTAAAATTATATGAAACAAAAGTTACTTGGTGTCTTAGTTTCTTTTCCTATTTCTGTAATACCCCAACATAAGAAACTTAAGGAAGAGTTTATTTTGACTCTCTGTTCAAGTTTATAATTCATTGTGATAGGGCAGTCACTGCAGCAGTTTATTATGGCAACTGTTCCCATGACATTCATAGTGAAGCTACAGAGAACTGTGTCTGTGTTCCACTCAACATTTTGTCTAGTTAAGCATTCCGGGCCAGAGAATGGTGCTGCCCATAAAACCATTAAACTTGGAAGAAAGATACTATGGACTCAAGAGTAGATCCCTGTCTGTGTCAAAAAGAAATTAGTTCTACTTCCTTTTTCATATAGAGCTGGAAAAATGCAGAGTTAGAAAAATGGCAGGTAGATAGGACCCAATTGTTGATGATTGACTAAAAAGCTATACACTAAAAACAATTAAATATCTACATTTTAACTATATATTGCAATGTTTCTGCTATGCCTCTTGTGTGTGTGTGTGTGTATGTGTGTGCGTGTGTGTGTGCGTGTGTGCATGTGTGTGTGTGTGTGTGTGTGTGTGTGCATGCACTTTTGTTTGCATGCCTGGAGATGTGAGTTACGAGGCCAGAAGCTGATACAGGTTAGTTTCTTCTATTTCTTACCACCTTATTTCTGAGACAGGATTTCCATTATTGACTGACCATAGAGCTTGGAGGTTTAGCTAGAGCGGCTCACCAGCAAGCTCCAGGAACCTTCCCTGCCCTTAGAACTGTGGGTATAGGCACCTGTCATAACACCAAGATTCTGTGTGGATGTTAGAGATTCACACTGATATAGTTGTGTTTGAGCAGCAAGCCCTTAACCCACTCCACTAAGGCAGAACCTAGCCCTCCATACCAAGGTCTTACAGCTATACTTTCCCTCCATGTAGCTTTTGATTTAACATGTGTCTTATTTTAAAACATTAGAGACTTATTTGTGAAGTTTGTGAGTCATTTTCTCTTTTCTTCAGTAGGAAAAGAGGTCAGCATATGATTTGTACCTTTCCTATTTGATGATATAAATCCAAGCCTCTTGAGCACTCAATGTTTGCTACATGGACAGATATTTACTTTATAGATGTTTATGAAATTAATAATTAACTCAGTTTTGTTGTAGTAGGCATTCGGTATTTAGTGGAAGGGCAATAAAATCATTCAGTTGCATTCAATAGCATGCTAAAAGTAGCCTCAGCACTATACTTGCATGGTTTCAGGAAAGTTCTGTGTAGGTCTACAGTGGCTGCAAATTTGGATTCATCCATGTGATTTGTAATCCTGTATCACTAAAACCATTTTATGAATGACTTATATAATAAACATGGTTAGGGGGATGGAATTTTTAATATCACAGACATCTATGCCCTTTGGAATATATTGTAGTCTACTAACTTCAAAGAAAAGAGAAATTAATCCACACAAAGTTCCCAGATAGTGTTTATATTGCTCTTAGGAACCAGGACCAAAAGCAAGTTGGGAAGAAGGAGTTTATTTGAGTTATGCTTCTCGATCCTAGCTCATCATTGAAGAAAGTCATGGCACTGAAGAAACTCAAGCAAAGAAAAAATCTGGAGGCAGAAGCTGATGTAGAAATCATAGAGGAGTATAGCTTATTAACGTGTTCATCATGGCTTGTTTAGCCTGCTTTCTAATAGAACCCAGGACCATCAGCCAAAATAGAGATAGCATTACCTGCAATGGGCTAAGACCACCTCATCAATCGCTAATTAATAAAATGCCCCACATTCAGATCTTATAGAAGTATTGTAGGCTAAGATTTTCCAAACCTACTTTAATAAGGGTTCTCAGATGCTTTGACTGCACCCTCCCCACTTCAAACCCATCATCCAAATGTAGGGAAGAAAAGAGAGTAAATAGGACAAGAGGATGTGGACTTGTTTAGGAGTAGTACTTTGAGCTAATTCTAATCTGTTTGTCAGGATATAAGCAGCCCAGTTCAGTAGTGTCAGGATACCAACAATCCAGTTCAAAAGTGTCACCAAGCACAAACCAGCATAATCCAGCAGAAACCGCCAGGCCTTCACCAAACATTCTCAACTGAATTTCCCTTCTTTCAGATAACTTTAGCTCATGTCAAGTTGACATAAATCTATTCAGCATACAAAGGCATCCTGAATTCAATGTTTATAGAATCTCAACTATTCTGAAACACCTTTGTCATCACAACAGAAAGCATAACTCATTGTCATCATCTTAGATTCTACCTTTGCTGGTGGAATACCACAAATGCACACATGTCTCCATTCTATCAACTTGCATTTCGTTCAGAAATTCTATGCTAGACTTGAACTTTCATTCCTTTCTTGGGAATCTGCATGAAGAGATATGATAACTATCAGTATTAGCAGTAGCATCAGAGGAGTGTGGCAGGCATGGTGTGAGACCCTAAAGAAATTCAGAATTTCTAGTTCTATGACATTGCTTATGGAACTAGGAATGATGTGTGATGTGCAATATAGATAACAATTCTTCTGTATTTATTCTAAAAGGAGATAATAGTATTCTAGTTAAGATGATTCTAAGTTCAAAGGGAAGCTATAGACTTGCAATCATTTTAGTGATTGCCAAATGTGAAAACTAATCTGAATGTAAATTTGCAGAACTCTTTACTGGGAAAAGGTGAGATCAGTAGTAAGTAGCTAAAAACCACTTGCTTGCCTCTTACTCTATTTACACCATAGTGACCACTGCTAATTACATGCCTAACTCCATGTTGCTTTGTATTACATGGTTTTATTATCAATCATGGTAAAGACATAGATCAATAGTCTACATTTTGAAAAAAGAAAATTGAGGAATAAAATATTTAAATAAACAATGTTAATATCAATACATAATGGAACTTCTCATTCAACTAAAAAGTTCATACATTTAACTTAATTTTAACTATTTTGGCTCATCATTTTCTGTATTTTGGTAACTATAAATTATGTTCACTTAAAGACAGTATTTTTCCAGGTACATCGACATAGTGTTGTTTCATTGGCTTGATGACATTTAGACTTAGAGAATAAAAAAAGATGAACATGCTCAAATCAGTTTGCAAAAACTAGAACTACAACTGTCCTTAGTTTGAGGGCAGAAAGTAACATTCTTTGCCTCTCTGATTCTGTTCATGATCTCAGAGAATCCTGATTGTTTGGCTAAGTTTCAAAGCAGTATCTCTAAAATGTTCTAACATAATTTCATCTTCTTTGATTCTTTTTTCTTATAATAGCTAAGAACTTAACAAAAACCAAAACAAAATAAATGCAGTAATCATTTTCTTTGTTACCATATGCAGGCAACTTTCTAAGAGATTAAATGTTTTCTTCCTCAAGCATTGTAATTTTGGAAACTTTGTTTGAGTCATAGAACCCTAGAGTAAAAGATTTGAATGTCCAAACAATAAACTTACAGTCTTGCCTTTTAACTTATCTATGTGGTTTCTGAACTTACTTTTTAAGCCTCATTTCCCCCTGCATAAGGAACATATTTTCTGCCTGAAAAGTGCTGTCTATGAAGGGATCTGACTCATGTGGCACCTTTAGTGTGGTTCCCAACAAAAGGTTGGACTCAGGGCTTACTGGTTTACTTGTTATCACATTAAGAAGTTCCTCAGTATATTTATTGCAAGGGTTTTATGTATCTATATGTGTGTGTACACAAAGCTATTTTACAACAAAACAGATAATATAATAGAATCATTTCTAGCATAGTTTATAACATTCAAAAAGAAACTATGCTTTTATTATTTCTAACTTAAAGAAAAAACGCATTTGTGATTTCTGTAATTATTTCTTACCCAGCTACCTTTACTGAACTGTCTCATCACCATTTCTATCATGTGGAGATGCATGGCTTCTTCACATTTTAATGGCTCTGAAATCAAAGCATGGTTTATAATCAATGTCAGTAAAAATGTGCCTTCTTCAGCTGTCGTTGGAAGAGAGAAGTCATGGCAGAGCTGTCATTGCTGGTACATTGCTTTCATCTGGGCACAGAAGCCATGTTCATTTGGCTGTCACATGAATGGCTTGTACTGGAAGCACTGGATGTGATTGGAATGTAAACGAATATCATCATTAGTCTGTGAAATGATTCTACATGATAAAATGTTGAGACAAAAATTTACCACATTTACAGGCTATAGTTTTACAGCTTAATGTAGTCTGATTCTTAAATGTCACCAGTAGATCATGCAATTATTCATTCTGCAGAGCTGGTTGCAACAGATTTCTACATCATGAGATGCTATCACTAATGGATCAATGCCTCTCTTAATTTTCCAAGAAAGAATTCATTTGTTTTTATCCTTATGTAATTCAACTAGGAATAAATATATAAAATTATAATTTTGATCACACTAATTTTATAATTTTGATACAGACTAGGTATGTATATAGCTAACGTAATGCATTCTATTAGAATTTGCATTTTAGCTCTACTCAATGCTTGAACTCTGAAAGTGAAGGCCAAGTGGTAACACTCAAGGGTATCCTAATCACTCCATGGTTCCCAGATAATAGAGATTGAAGTGCTATGTCAGTTTTAGGAAAACAGCCAGACATGTGTTGACCATGGTTTGTCCAAGTCTGAAAAACTGTAAAATGAACACACACTACTATGTGCTCTGAAGCTTTCAGCTTTCTATGATAATAGAGTCTGTATCCAATTCTGCTGTTGATTTGTGAAGTTCAACAAAGCGTTTTTTCTGCATGCAAGAACTATAGTTTCTGTATTTGTGGTATTTGTAACACTTACAAAATCCATAGTTCAGTAAATGCATCCATGCAGACCATTCTGAGCCTCTCCCTCCCTCCCTCCCTCCCTCCCTCCCTCCCTCCCTCCCTCCCTCCCTCTCTCCCTCTCTCTCTCTCTCTCTCTCTCTCTCTCTCTCTCTCTCTCTCTCTCTCTGTCTGTCTTTTATGCCCTTGGTTTTTCTCAGTATGAATATCCTTGGCTAACTTTAGCTCTTGGGCCAGAAGAGAAACACTTGGTCATACCCTGTACTTAAAAGAGACTTTAATTAGTAAATTAGGTAAAAATCTGAATTCACTAATATGTCATTCTCTCTGTTTAATGTTTGTTATAAATATTTCATATAATAAATTTTATGAGCTTATAACTAAAGTCTAGAATTACCATAATTTTCAAGTTTGAAAAAAGAAAATGTTGCATTCTTCAAAGGCATATCAATCTCTCCTTGCTCTGTAGAGTTTCATCAGTGTGCTTGAACTAAAGTTTAAAATAAATTGTATTTGTCTGAATTTTCCAAATTAGGTTATCATGTCAATTTATGACAGGAATTTCCTATCATATAATATGATTACGGGAGCTTTATCAGAAGTGACACATTGGATGATGTATAAGATGTGTCAGCCAGTGAGATACAAAGGCAGATAATTTCCTGTAATTACTTTTAAGGGGATTTTGAAAATGGATTTTAAATAAATAGCATGTGACTTATGGTTGAGCTAATTTTAACATATCATTCCAAGGCATTGATAGCATTGAAATAATCAAAGTGGTAAAATGTTAATAGGCATTATCTAGCTGATTATATATATATATATATATATATATATATATATATATATATAGCGAGAGAGAGAGAGAGAGAGAGAGAGAGAGAGAGAGAGAGAGAGAGAGAGAGAGAGAGAGTCTTCTGATATGGTATAATCTGATTCTGAATATTTTCTGTATCCCTTGGTATCCTGAAATTTGAGTTCCACAAGTATTCACCACTATCTGGGGCAGAGTTTGACATTACAGGGCATTTTGGTGGCATTTTTTGATGATCTGCTGTTCCCAATTCAACTTTGAATAGTAGGATACCTATTGAACTGATGATCATACACTGAGACTTTCACGCATCTAGACATATTTTTGATCATTATTCATCAATATTATTGATCTTATTCCATTACCTTGCTTTGAGTGTAGCTTGATGCTGATTTCTGTCCAAGTCAATTATATCTTTTACAGCTAAACAATCAAATAAATGAACACAAACCACACTTTATATAATGAAAACAAAATGAAACAAAACAAACAAAACCCTTGAAAATAAAAATTAAAGTTTAGTAACTTATTTTTCATACAGAATTGACCTCTACTGCATGATATTGTGAATAAACTCCTAGTCCTAGATACCATCTCCTAAACATTACAATCCATCCTGAACTCTATACTTGAGAATTCTTTATTTCCTATACTTGTATATAACTTTCTGTGGTAAAATAGTGTAGGTAGCCCCAGCTTCTTTTGAGTCCTTTTCTGGTTTCTTCTTTGTCCTCCTTTTTGGTATTGTACATATTTTATTTTTGTAGATTATTTCTCCACAAGCCTGACACTCAGTCACACAACAAGAAAAACCAGAATTGTTGGGACACATTGCCCTAGGTTAGATCCTGAGATTTATTTCTGAATCATTCCCTTGACTTATTGAATGATACCTATCATATGATTCTTATAAGAAAACATCAGCTGACTGACAGCTGTCTCTGTTCCTATAGTTCCAGGATCTTGCATTTAGGTTATTTTAAGATGCGGTTGGCATTCAAAGGTAGCTATTGGTTGAAATATGAGATAACATGATTTTTACATCTGCCATGAACCATATAATTCAGATTTCCTATCTGCTGCCCAGCCTCTGGAGGACTTAGAGTAGTATTTTACATAGTTTGGCCCACTACCCAAACTCTTTCCTTTTCAGCAATCACTTCATAGTATCAAGCTATCACTTCCTAGGTTCCTTCAATTGTCCCTTGATTTTTTCTTTTTTACTTCTGTGTATTATTTAGTCTCTCCATTAAATTGGCAGTGAGTATCCACGTCTTTTGGTGGTTAGATATCAGAACTTGTGATGGTTCCAAATTTGGTCCATGGTAGATAGTCATGGTATATTGATTAAATGGTGATTTATAAAATGAATTCTATATGGGGCCATTTTTGTTCATCTGTGGGGGCTTTGATCAGTTAAACAAATTACTGAACTGATGTTTTTATGTTGTGGATTTCATTAACTTTTTTTTATTGATACATTTTTTATTTACATTTCAAATGATTTCCCCTTTTCTGGATCTCAACTCCCTGCAAGTCCCATAAGCCCTCTTCCCTCTCCCTGTTCCTCCATCTACCCCTTCCCACTTCCCTGTTCTGGAATTGCCCTATACTCTTGCACTGAATCTTTCCAGAACCAGGGGCCACTCCTCCATTCTTTTTGGACATCATTTAATTTGTGGATTATGTCTTGGGTATTCAAAGTTTCTAGCTAATATCCACTTATCAGTGAGTGCATACCATGATTGATCTTTTGAGACTGGGTTACCTCACTTAGTATGATATTCTCCAGCTCCATCCAATTGTCTAAGAATTTTATGAATTCATTGTTTCTAATGGCTGAATAGTACACCGTTGTATAAATATACCACATTTTTTTGTATCCATTCCTCCGTTGAAGGACACCTAGGTTCTTTCCAGCTTCTGGCTACTACAAATAGGGCTGCTATGAACATAGTGGAGCATGTGTCCATATTGCATGCTGAAGAATTCTCTGGGTATATGCCCAGGAGTGGTATAACAGGGTCCTCAGGAAGTGTCATGCCCAGTTTTCTGAGGAACCGCCAGACTGATTTCCAAAGTGGTTGCACCATCTTGCAATCCCACCAGCAGTGGAGGAGTGTTCCTCTTTCTCTACATCCTCGCAAACACCTGCTGTCTCCTGAGTTTTTGACCTTAGCCATTCTGACTGGTGTGAGGTGAAATCTCAGGGTTGTTTTGATTTGTATTTCCCTAATGATTAATGATGTTGAACATTAAGGTGTTTCTCAGCCCTCCGAAGTTCTTCATGTGAAAATTCTTTGTTTAGCTCCATACCCCTCTTTTTAATGGGGTTATTTGGTTCTCTGGGTTCTACTTTCTTGAGTTCTTTGTATATATTAGATATTAGCCCGCTGTCAGATTTAGGGTTGGTGAAGATCCTTTCCCAATCTGTTGGTTGACGTTTTGTCATTTTGACAGTGTCCTTTGCCTTATAGAAACTTTGTAGTTTTATGAGGTCCCATTTGTCAATTCTTGATCTTAGAGCATAAGCTATTGGTGTTCTATTCAGGAACTTTTCACCTGTGCCCATGTCCTCCAGGGTCTTCCCCAGTTTCTTTTGTATTAGTTTCAGTGTGTCAGGTTTTATGTGGAGGTTCTTGATCCATTTGGAGTTGAGCTTATTACAAGGAGATAAGATTGGATCGATTCGCATTCTTCTGCATGCTGACCTCCAATTGAACCAGCACCATTTTGTTGAAAACACTATCTTTTTTCGACTGGATGCTTTCAGCTCCTTTGTCAAAGATCAAGTGACCATAGGTGTATTGGTTCATTTCTGGGTCTTCAATCCTATTCCATTGATCCACTTGCCTGATATTGTACCAATACCATGCAGTTTTTATCACTATTGCTCTGTAGTAAAGTTTGAAGTCTGTGATACTGAATCCCCCTGAAGTTCTTTTACTGTTGAGAATAGTTTTAGATATCCTGAGTTTTTTTGTTATTCCAGATGAATTTGAGAATTGCTCTTTCTAGCTCTATGAAGAACTGGGTTGGGATTTTTATGGGGATAGCATTGAATCTGTAGATTGCCTTTGGC
Organism: Apodemus sylvaticus; assembly: GCF_947179515.1. Taxonomy (NCBI): domain Eukaryota; kingdom Metazoa; phylum Chordata; class Mammalia; order Rodentia; family Muridae; genus Apodemus; species Apodemus sylvaticus. The sequence continues at coordinate 83,572,435 of NC_067485.1, read as the reverse complement.
AAGATGGCCATTTTAACTATATTAATCCTGCCAATCCATGAGCATGGAAGATTTTTCCATTTTCTGAGATCTTCGATTTCCTTCTTCAGAGATCTGAAGTTCTTGTCATATAGGTCTTTCAGTTGTTTGGTTAGAGTCACCCAAGATACTTTATGCTGTTTGTAGCTATTGTGAAAGGAGTCATTTCCCTTATTTCTTTCTCAGTCTGCTTATCCTTTGAATATATAAAGGCTACTGATTTGCTTGCGTTGATTTTGTAGCCAGCCACTTTGCTGAAGTTGTTTATCAGCTGTAGCAGTTCTCTAGTAGAGTTTTTAGGGTCACTTAAGTATACTATCATATCATCTGCAAATAGTGATAGTTTGACTTCTTCCTTTCCAATTTGTATCCCTTTGACTTTCTTATGTTGTCTAATTGCTCTAGTTAGGACTTCAAGAACTATATTGAAAAGATATGGAGAGAGGGGGCAGCCTTGTCTAGTCCCTGATTTTAGTGGGATTGCTTCAAGTTTCTCTCCATTTAGTTTGATGTTGGCTAACAGTTTGCTGTATATTGCTTTTATTATGTTTAGATATGGGCCTTGAATTCCTGTCCTTTTCAAGACTTTTAGCATGAAAGGGTGCCGAATTTTGTCAAATGCTTTTTCAGCATCTAATGAAATGATCATGTGGTTTTTTTCTTTGAGTTTGTTTATGTAGTGGATACCATTTATGGATTTCCTTATATTGAACTATCCCTGCATCCCCGGGACGTAGCCTACTTGATCACGGTGGATGATCATTTAGATATGTTCTTGGATTCGGTGGGCAAAAATTTTATTTAGTATTTTTGCATCGATATTCATAAGGGAAATTGGCCTGAAATTCTCTTTCTTTGTTGGATCTTTGTGTGGTTTTGTTATCAGCGTAGTAGTGGCTTCGAAGAAGGAGTTGGGTAGTGTTCCTTCTGTTTCTATTTGGTGGAAAAGTTTGAAGAGTATTGGTGTTAAGTCTTCTCTGAAGATCTGATAGAATTCTGCACTGAATCCATCTGGTCCTGTGCTTTTTTTGGTTGGAAGGCTATCTATGACCCCTTCTATTTCTTTAGGGGTTATGGGTCTGTTTAGATGGCCTATTTGATCCTGGTTTAATTTTGGTAATTGGTATCTGTCTAAGAAAATGTCCGTTTCGTTCAGATTCTCCAGTTGTGTTGAGTACAGGTTTTTGTAGTAGGATCTGATGATTTTTTGAATTTCCTGGGTTTCTGTTGTAATATCTTCTTTTTCATTTCCAATTTTGTTAATTTGGATACTTTATCTGTGCCCTTTGCTTAGTCTGGCTAAGGGTTTATCTATCTTGTTGATTTTTTCAAAGAACCAGCTTTTGGTTTTGTTGATTCTTTGTATGGTTCTCTTGTTTTCTACTTGATTGATTTGAGCCCTGAGTTTGATGATTTCCTGTCCTCTTCTCCTCCTGGGTGAATTAGCTTCTTCTTGTTCCAGGGCTTTCAGTTGTTCAGTTAATCTTCTAGTGTATGCTCTCTCGAATTTCTTTTTGGAGGCACTCAAACCTATGAGTTTTCCTCTTAGCACTGCTTTCATTGTGTCCCATAGATTTGTATATCTTGTGCCTTCATTTTCATTAAATTCTAAGAAATCTTTGATTTCTTTCTTTATTTCTTCCTTGACTAAAGTATCATTGAGTAGAGTATTGTTCAGTTTCCATGTGTATGTGGGCTTTCTGTTGCTTTTACTGTTATTAAAGACCACTTTTACTCCATAGTGATCTGATAGGAGGCATGGGATTATTTCAATATTCTTATATTTGTTGAGGTCTGTCTTGTGACCAAGTATATGATCTATTTTGAAGAAGGTACCATGAGGTGCTGAGAAAAAGGTATATTCTTTGCTTTGGGATGAAAAGTTCTATATATATCTGTTAACTCCAATTGGTTCAAAGCTTCAATTAGTTTCACTGTCTCCCTGTCTACTTTCTGTTTTCCTGATCGGTCCATTGGTGAGAGTGGAATGTTGAAGTCACCCACAATTAATGTGTTAGGTGCAATGTGTGCTTTGTGCTTTAGTAAAGTTTCTTTTATGAATGAGGGCACCCTTGTATTTGGGGCATAGATGTTCAGGATTGAGAGTTCTTTATGTTGGATTTTTCCTTTGACCAGCAAGTAGTGACCTTCCATGTCTCTTTTCATGACAGTAGGTTGAAAGTCAATTTTATCTGAAATTAGAATAGCAACTCCGGCTTGTTTCCTGGGATGATTTGCTTGTAGAATTTTCTTCTAGCCTTTTACTCTAAGGTAGTTTTTGTCTTTGACACTGAGATGTGTTTCCTGTATGCAGCAAAATGTAGGGTCTTGTTTATGTAACCAGTCTGTTAGTCTATGTCTTTTTATTGGGGGAATTGAGTCCATTGATGTTAAGAGATATCAAGGAGTAGTGGTTATTGCTTCCTATCATTTTTGATTTTAATTTTATACTTGTGTGGTTATCTTCTTTGGGTTTGATGAAAGAAGCTTAATATCCTGCTTTTTCCAGGGTATAGTTTCCCTCATTGTAATGGTGTTTCCCCCCCATTATCCTTTGTAGGGCTAGGTTTGTAGAAAGATATTGTATAAATTTGGTTTTGTCATGGAATATCTTGGTTTCTCCATCTATAGTAATTGAGAGTTTCGCTGGGTATAGTAGTCTCAGCTGGCATTTGTGTTCTCTTAGAGTCTGCATGAGCTCTGCCCAAGATCTTCTAGCTTTCATGGTCTCTGGTGAGAAATCTGGTGTAATTCTGATAGGTCTCCCTTTTTCTCTTACTGCCCTAAGTATTCTTTCTTTGTATAGTACATTTGGGGTTTTGATTATTATGTGACGGAAGGTATTTCTGTTCTGGTCCAGTCTGTTTGGAGTTCTGTTGGCTTCTTGTATATTCATGGGCATCTCTCTCTTTAGGTTAGGGAAGTTTTCTTCCATAATTTTGTTGAAGATATTTGCTGGCCCTTTAAGTTGTAATCTTCACTCTCAGCGATGCCTATAATCCTTAGATTTGGCTTTCTCATTGTGTCCTGGATTTCCTGGATGTTTTGGGTTACAAGCTTTTTGCATTTTGCATTTTCTTTAACTGTTGAGGCCATGGTTTCTATGGTATCTTCGGCATCTGAGATTCTTTCTTCTATCTCTTGTATGTTGTTGTTGACATTTGTGTCTATGGTCCCTGATTTCTTCCCAAGGTTTTCTATCTCCAAAGTTGTCGTCTCCCTTTTTGCTTTCTTAGTTGTTTCTACTTCTGTTTTTAGATCCTGGAAGTTTTTGCTCAGTCCTGTCATTTGCTTGTTTGTGTTTTCCTCTAATTCTTTAAGAGATTTTTGTGTTTCCTCTTTCATGACTTCTGCCTGTTGATCAAATTCTCCTGTATTTCTTTAAGTGATTTTTGCATTTCCTCCTTATTGGCTTTTGTATTCTCCTGAATTTCTTTCAATGATTTTTCTGTTTCCCTTGTAAGGGCTTCTAATTTTTGATCCATTTTCTCCTGTAATTATTTTATGTATGTCCTTCATTTGTTCCTGTACCAGCATCGTGACCAGTGATTTTAAATTCAAATCTTGTTTTTCTGGTGTGTTGGGGTATCCAGGACTTGCTATTGTAGGAGAATTGGGTTCAGGTGCTGCCATAATGCCTTGGTTTCTGTTAGTAACATTCCTATGTTTGCCTTTAGCCATCTAGTTCTCCCAGGTGTTAGATGGTCTTACTGTCACTGGCTGGTGCTTCAACCTACTGTGGATCTTTAAGGTTATCTCTGCAACACTGGATGACTGGATTTCCTCTGGTACAGATTACCAATATGCTGCGTTCCTCTTTTGGAGCCCTTCTCAGTCTTGCCTCAAGCAATGTTATACTTAGGTTGTCAAGGTCAACCTGGTGTTCTCTGTCTGCTCTATTATGGAGAGAAAATGTTGTGGTGGGGGTCACTCCCTCTGTTGATTCTCCCATAGGACACAGGTCCCGTGATGGACTGGCATCCTGATGAACCACCTATGCGCTCAGTTCCTGAGTGCAGGCAGACCCCTGGCGGTTTGTACCACCAGAAATCTAAAGCTCAGGGTGATATGGTACCTAGTGACCCTTTTCTGTCCAGGCAGGCAGTGAGTATGGCCACGGGGCTTCTCTCCTTCCTCAGCTCTCTAGGCAGGACAAAGGCCCCGAGCCTGGTGGGCTGGCGGATAACCCGCCTATGTGCTCAGTTCCTGAATGCAGGCAGAACCCTGGCGGCTTACACCACCAGAGATCTAAAGCTCAGGGTGATACAGTACCTAGTGACCCTTTTCTGTCCCAGCAGGTAGTGAAAATGATTTCTTTAAACTTTATTCATGGATAAAAAGATATGGGATTTTCTTCATTCTTTCTCAATTTTCCAAAGTTTCAGCCTCTGAGCACATGATATGAAATACATGATAAATGATTGAATATATAAATTGTTTTCTTGGAGTTTCTATGCTTTATTTTAAATATCTCTTCATGTATCAAGATATATATCAATCAATGCTTTGTTAGAAAGTGTCCTTTTAGATGGCCAGAATTCAAGTCCACACACATACAAGGCAAGCACTCTAGATTCTTAGCCCCACTTTTCTTTTCTTTTTTAATGTTGAGCCTCTTGTAGAGTTTTCTCAGGCTGACACTACCACAGAAGACACTGTGTATGTTACTGGCTAGCTTAAGAAATGTTTGCTTGTACTCATTCTCAAAGCATTCTGCTTTTAACACCTAGGAAATGTTTATTTTACCTTCAAGATCCTTATTAGTAATTGTAGAAAAATCAAGATTTGTTCATCAATAGAATGCAAAAACTCCGCTTACCAGGTTTTTCTTCTTTTCTTTAATGAAATTTGTCTGTAGGGCTTTTAAAAATCATTTATAAACTTAGAAATATATTCAGCTCTGCTGTCTTGTAGATAGATGGCTACATTATTACTTGTCCATCAAATATAAGTAGGGTTGTTAATAATCTTGATGCAGCTACTAAAGATTCAAAACAGGAGTGTTTCCTTTAGAGGAAATTACAATTCTGACCTCTGAATTCCCTTTGGAATCAATTATCTGACATTTCCTGTTTTATGCAATTGCTCATATCTTAGTTTGAGGAACAAGATGCAAGTTAATAGTCTTCATAATATTTACCCCCAAATAGCAAATACCAATTAAGAATAGAAACAGGAAGATGAAATTATAGTGAATAGACAAGAGTGCAATATAAGGACTGCTCTGTTCTATTTTCTCCATAAGGTACAATGTTCTCTGGCAAATTCTGTCCTCAGAGTTTAACAGCCTCACCATCTTAATTAGAGCAATCTTTATCAGCTGCAAGAGACCCTCAAGATCATAGGGACTTGGGTAGTCCCTCACAGAAGAAAGAGTTAGGGATGGTCATTAATATCTCACCCTGTGGAACAGACATTCACGACCTTTTGTTCACTGCCACCCCTGCTCCTCTCTATGTAATACTTTTCTGGCTATATGTAGTCATGTAGCCTCAGGAGGTAGTAGAGGATTTAGAAGGTTAAAAAGCAGCTTAAAGGGGCACTCCATCTGTGCACTTAGAGAAGTTGTCATACATACTGGGGTGAAACTTTTGTATGATATAGATGATTACTTATATACTAGTAAGTAACTCCACACCCATGCTTCTGTAAACGATTCATCAACATAGAAGTGGATGGAGTGATCCCTTTATTCTATTTTGGAACTATAATTGGACTGGATAGATATTTGTACACATTTCTTCACAGAAAATTTACTTAACACACTTTGTTTCCTTATATTTGCATCTATTTTTATTGGCATTTTGGTTGGGATAGGAATTATAATATGCTTTGATACCTTTGCCCAACAAGCAAAAACATTATTGATTATCTATCTATCTATCTGTCTGTCTGTCTGTCTTCTATCATCTATTTATCTATCTCTATAATCTATCTACCCAACTAGATGGTATGCAAAGATGGAGTATAGACAGGTAGATCTATGTATCTAAATTTATATAGATATTTTAGTATATAGTGTAAAGCAAATTCTCTTTTTTAACTCAACAAGAGAATCCAGATACACCAAAATTATAAACAAAATACTTTCGAGATATGCAAAATGAGAGATTTTTCTGCATCAGATCATCTAGTTTCTTAAATGTCCCCAAACAACTACAATAAGTTCATATAGACATCTCTGCCTATCCATCTTGGAAACAATCAGTGTATTATTGCACATCATTCAGCCACTAGAATATTGTAGAAGAAATAATATATTGAATAGCATGCACTTGTTGAATAGCCTCTCTGAAACAGCTATAACAGTAATCTTCATATCTCAAAATGAAGATTAAAGAGGTTCAAAATGTAGAGCATGATCATTCCAACACCATCCCTATGAAGAGCTCTTAGATCTCACTGGAAGACATGTTAGCTGAAGCAAAGGTCCGAGTAGATGAGGGATGGCACGTCCCTGAAGAAGGAAATTTATTGCTTACAGGTTGACAAGGCTGATGGAGGATGTAGTAAAAAAGAAGATGCACTCTGCCTCAAACATTTGACTCAATATCATATACATTTTTTAAAATTTTCAGTTCCTTGTTGAATGAACAACAACTTTTTAAAAATGTTACACTTTTGTTAGGTTTTAATGTGAGTATTTTTCAGGTATTGGGTGATTCAAGACTTTTGGTGAGAAAATAAGTAATAGTAAGAGAAACTGCTTCCAGGACCTTCCAAAGACATTATCGAATAATATTTCAAAACAGATCCCATTGCCCACCTGAGAAAAACAAGTTGTTAGGATCTTATAGTATATAATCATGAACATGATTAAATGCCATGGCAGGCATACTGCCCATGTGTAAACGTAACCTTTAATCACCAGATATAATTGTCATCTCAGAGGCTTATTGCTGAATAAACTTACTCGTTCTGAGCTCTGACTGGCTGGATCACTCTGAACTCCATGAACTGAACTGCTCTGAACTAAACTACTTCAAACAAAACTGAGCTCAACTGCACTCAAATGAACTGCACTCAACTGAACTGCTTTTTTCTTCCTCACTGATCTGAAAAATTCTTTCTTCCTCTGCTGCTATTGTGTGAGTTTGGGCATATCCAATGTGTGATTCATTCTGTTAAATCTTTCTCTGACTCATCACTTTGTCTGTCCTTCAATTAAATGGCACTTTCATATTTGGCCAATTTCTTCTACAAACCAACCTTACCTTCATTCTTAGGGATTAAAGGTATGTACTAAGGATGTGTCTGTATTCTAACCAGAGCATACAGTAATACAAGGTGTCTCTGAATTCTGGCTGGTTGATATCTTTGGATGTGAGTTCTTGCCAGATGAACTGTGCTGCTGAGTTAAAATTCTATATAATGACAATTTCCCAGAGCTTTCTCCTAAATAGAGCCTGGGTGACCTACAATTATATTACCAACTTTTACTATAGCCTTGGGGGTGGAAAACAACTCCATGTGAATAGCTGTGGCTGATACTAGGGTATGTGTCTTTTTTCCCTTTAGTGTTCCAGCAAAGTTATATTTTCTCTGCCTGGTAGCAGAGAAAGTTCATACAAGAAAAATAACTACAGGCAATTGTGTAATTCTTTTTTATTATTTTTTGCGATGCAAAAAGCAAGAGGATTTTTATTTATTGTCCAGCATGCTGGGGCCTCCCTGCATATGGAGACAGAACGACATGCACTTTGGGCTGTGTGGGCCTTTTATACAGTTATTGGAGCAAGTGCCATTAGGCACAGTGTGATTGGCAGAACAGTGTTACCTTTAAACTAATTGGTTGATAGGGGATGAGGTAGGTGATCAATGAACTCTGGACCTTTCCTAGGTGCAGAGACCACCCTATGGTCTGATGAATGTAATTTAGCCTCTCCCTTCTGGGAGGGGTAACAGTTGCCCTTATGGGAGGGGCCAGTGTTCTATGACCTTTTCAAAGTTCTGAGTTAACGCTTTCATTCCCCCCCTTTTTGTGTGTGCATGCTTCAATCCTGAAGCAATTGCTGATATTCTGATAGCTCATAGTCCTGATCTTCTATATCTAGTTCTTTGTGTGTAATTCTAAAATACACCATTTCTATTTGCTAAAAGAGGGGAAAATACCTTGTCAGGCTACGTTCATTTAAAGTATTAAATCAGAGAAACTTTAGTTGCCATTGCTAAAAATGTGTGCTATATACGTAATAATCACTTCTTACATAACATCGCATATTAATTAAAATGTGAATAATATATATTTATATGAGAATGGATTTTATTTTTATTAGTTATTGAATTGTTATTAGTCTCTAACTTGACTCACTAAAAATAAGCCTTATTAAATTAGTTTGGAAACTGTTATGCTATAGAACCTTGGCTCTGACAATCTAGACATGCTCATTGATAAACTATATAATATAGGACAAACTATTTAAACTCCCTGAATCTTATATTCTTCATCTAAAATCAGGTAATAGGGCTGGGGATATGACTCAATGAATAACATACTTGTACAAATGTAAGGTCTGTAGTTCAGAGGTTCAGTATCCATATAAAATGCTGGGCAGACATAATAGTATAACTCAGGAGGCTGAGATAAAGGATCCCCTGGACAAACTGGCTAGTTAGAATAACCACATTAGCAAGTCTGAGTTCAGAAGGATACCTGCCTGTCTGAGTCAGGGTTTCTATTCCAGCACAAACATCATGACCAAGAAGCAAGTTGGGGAAGAAAGGGTTTATTCAGCTTACAGTTCCAAATTGCTCTTTATCACCAAAGGAGGTCAAGACTAGAACTCAAGCAGGTCAGAAAGCAGGAGCTGATGTAGAGGCCATGGAGGGATGTTTCTTACTGGCTTGTATAGAAGTGCATATACAGCCTCACTTATGCTCCCACATACTTGAGAATATGTACACACGCATATATCACATACAAATGAAAATTAGACATTATGCACACACACGCATTATATATATAATTTCATAAGATTTTCTCGGAAACAACATATACCATTCATATATTTCTTGGAAGAAAATTGTTTAATCAATTATTTGTGGGTCTCTAACATTAGATTCAAATGAGAGAGAAGTCCCCGTGACTTATATATATCCTAGCATATCCCACTTTCCAACACTGCTGCTAGAAACAAATTTTCTAGCCCCTGGAGTCTTGCAGGCACTTCAAATCAAAGAGTTTGTGAGAATTTCTGCTATTCTGCTATTTTCTAGAATATAACATGTCTTCATTGCTATCTTTCATAGGTTACAGCTCAAGTACATCTGAATGTGCTGTAATTGTATTCATTTGGTACTAGCTTTGCTATCACTTACACACTCTGTTCTCATGATATTGCAAAGACAGGGTTTTTAGTCACTTCACTGAGCACATATTATTTTACCTTGTAGGTTATTGATCTGCTTGGTGATGATCTGGCTCCTATTCTTACAGGAATAAGTAGGTTACCCTGTTCCCCAATAAAAACAATCTATGTCTTGGACAGGAAACATGCTGAAGTGTCATAAAGTACGTTCTTCTACTCTAGGTTGAAATCATGTAGATGCTTTCTGCTAATTGAATTATTATTGTTAGGAAAAAATGAAGCACAAATTCTTTATGCCAATATAATGTTATTTTGTATGAAACCTAACTCTTTTAATACTCTTAGGGTCTTGGAAGTTGTTAGTCCTAGACACTGAGAGATGTCTACATGGTATATAGTCCCAGAAGAAATCTTATCTCCAAGTAGTTCCATGTTAGTTGTAAACAATTCCTGGTAAGCACTAAAGGGAGAACTTTTCACATTTTAAAACAAAATGGAGTATTCGTTTCCATTTCCTGTTTTATAATTAGACAGGCAAGAGGGAAGCTGGTTGCTCAGTAAAAAATAATTCATTAGCTGTGAAAATGGATCATGGATTTAGCTGAGAAGTAGAGAAAAGTAAAGAAAGGTGAAATTATGAATGAAAATGTGGTAACTACATTTTCTTAATTACTTACCTAAAAATTAATACATTAAAATTGAAAGAGTCCAAATAATGTCTATGCTTTAATTAAAAAAAGAAATCAAAGGGATTACTTTTAAACCACTTGTTTTACTAATTAGTCAGGCAAAAGTCATAATTAGAGTCTTAACAAACTAATTAAGAAAAAGTTCAAAAGTCACAGAGAAGCAAATATTTAAAATAGTTTTAAAGCCCAGTTGTGAAAAAGTATACTAAAACTATTATTGCATCCACTCTTGGTGTCATTGTACATTGGCATAACTCCCTGGGAAAGCCATTTGGACCATACAAACAAATATCTCCTTTGGGGCAGTAATCCTACTTCTGGGCACTGGTCCAAAGTAAATAAAAGAAGGCAAAAGCTGATTGAAAAAAGAAAATTCATTGTCTAATATTCTATTCAGAGTAAAACATGAGAAGGTGATAAATATACTCAATTAGAAAATGCATGATGGCGTTCTGGCTCAGTAGAATATTATGCTATCACTAACAGAAAATGGAGATGTTTAGCATGTCTAATGGTGGGTACTACTGAAAGGTTTTGTGTTTCAAGTTCAAGAATAACAGAAGACAGATCATTGTTACCTTTGATTTTTAAAACATTTGTTGGAAAGAATTACAAAAGAATTATTCACAAAACTTGACAGTAAAGTAAAAGTAGGTCCAACAGAAAATCATAAATACGATAAATATTTGAATTGTGGACAATATTTGGAATAGCATAAATAAAATAGTGCTATCCACATTTAGATATTCTCTTAGGAAATAGTATGCAAAGAAGTAAATCCATACCTTTCTGAAGTGTTTTAAAGTAAACCTAATCCTTTTACACAAATTCAAGACAAAGAGAGAGTGAAAAGGGAGACAGAGATAATATCAGTTCCTATATAAAATTGCTAGAGTTATTATGGAAGTGTGTACAAACACACAAAACACACAGAAAACACACAAACAAACATCACAGAACATTTGTGTGTGTATGTGTGTGTGTGTGTATGAGATCCATTTTCTCAAGGTTAAATGTGGTGTTAATTGAACACAAGAAGAGTCATTACTGCCACTATTCTTTTGTTGTTGCCCAGAGTCAACCCTTCCTTCATGGGTAGACAGCATAGTTTACTTTTTGCTACTTTCCCACATTCGTATAATAGGCTGACATTTATAAACATGAAAGCTTATGTAGGGAAGCTGAACTTGTAGTCAGTTCATGGAGGGCTGAGGAAGGAAGACAACCCTAGAGCTATAGAAAAAAAATTGAGTAACCTTTTATAATGGATATGGTCCCTCATTCATAAGTATGAGCAGAAAAATCAAAGGTCGCCCATCAACAATTAGAACACTAGAAACTTCCCCCATCCTAATTGCTGCAAAGATGATGAAATAGTGTCAAACTATAAGGAAGCAGAAGAGGCTAGTCCTATTACCAGCCACAGAGAATGAAGAAAGTGCTGTGAACTTAGAGGAAATGGTAATGGGAACATACTTTAAAAATACTAAGGGATCCTTAGAATCTTTGTAACTTTAAAAGCAGTATTATATGTATTTAAAGCTTTAATTTTGGTTCCTGATTTTTGTAATTAATGAGCATTTTTAGAGGCACCTTCGGTGCTGATTAAAATCATGCATGCTGTAGTGGCTAGTATTGGTTGTCAACTTGACAAGATCAAGGATCACCTGGGAGATGATCACCTGGGTGATGAAAGACATGTAATGCATGTCTTTGAAGTATTTTCTGGATTTGGTTGAGGTAGCAGGACTCAACATGAATGTGGGCAGTGCCATTGCATGGGCCAGGGCACTGAACTGGCAGGCTGGGTGGTATCCAGGTCACACTGCTTCCTCACAGTGGGCGCAAACAGAATCTGCCTCAGGTTCTAGTTTCTGTCCCCCTTTTTCATTTAAGTTGCTTTCCTCAAGTATTTTTTTCATGGTGGTAATGAGGAAGTTACTAGCACACAAGTATTCCAATACTTTTATTCTTGTTAATTTGCAGGTTAAAGACATCTCAGAAGTAAACAAAAGTGTAAGTACTTACCAAACATTGGTAAAGCAGTACTCAGAGGGGTGTCTGCAGTGCTAAAATACACTAGAAATAGAGGGCTAAAATCAATCATTAAAGTTTTGCCTCAGAAAAACAAACAAACAAAAAACTATCTGAAACAAATCTGGAATAAGCAAGAAACCAAACCACACAAACCCAAACCCAAAACCAAAACCAAGCCAAACAACAACAGCAAAACAACCAAAAGTTAAAGAAATGGCTAATATGATATCAACAGAGAAAACCAACAATCTCAAAATGGCTCTCTGACAATATTATGTGATATCATAAAAATTGTAATGAGGTTAACAAAGGAAAAAAGTGATGATTCAGTCTTCCTGTATCAGAAAACACCACCATAGACCCATCATGGTTCAAAGGAAAATAAAAAGCTCCTATAAAAAATTCTGTAAATTTTATGACTTTTATATATAAAAAAAAAGATCACTTAGCTCTAAGAGAAACAACTTGTATAGCCCTAATATATATTAAACAATGATCTTGAGAGTTAATCACTTGTAATAATTGAATATTACCTAATGATAAATAAAAATTTTTCTTGATAGGTGTCTTGTAAATTATTTTTCTTTTCTTTCTTTTTTTTTTTTTTTTTTTTTTGGTTTTTTGAGACAAGGTTTCTCTGTATAGCCCTGGCTGTCCTGGAACTCACTCTGTAGACCAGGCTGGCCTCGAACTCAGAAATCTGCCTGCCTCTGCCTCCCAAGTGCTGGGATTACAGGCATGCGCCACCACGTCCGGCTTGTAAATTATTTTTCTTATGTAGATGTAAGTTTCAATCTGTATAACTTCCTTTTCTTTAAGAATGTCTTTCTTGAAATGTAGCTTCACCGATAGCAAATAATCTTAGTTTTCTGTGAAAATCTTGTCATTGAGTTCAGGATTCTAGGCTGCTACTATTGTTGAAACACATCTTCCTCTTCCTTATGCTATCTAGAGAGAATGCTAATGAAATTCTTGTTTTTTTGTTTTTTTTTAACTTTACAGACAAAGTTTTTGCTTCCCTAGACATTTTCAGTATAGAATTTGCTATAATCTGACAATAGGCTTCCTGGTTCTCTGGTCTGATGTCCACCTGGTGTCCATTTTGCTTAGTTTCCTATTTCTGTATCTTTTGTTAACACTACCAGAACTTAATGTTTTAATGGTTATCTTTGATGGGAGAGAAAATGTTTATGATCAGATCTCAGTATTTATTAATTGTGTGCTGTGCCTACACTATGAGATTGAAAACTGTGTCTAAGTCTATTCCTGTTGATACCAGACAGGAAGATTGGAAAGCTATGAAGTTGGTTTTTCTTTTCTGCTATGTTTGTTATTTTTTGTTGCTAACATGCCAGTGTATTGGACTCCGCTAAAAAATTTCTTTCTGATGAAAGCATGGGTAAAAAGAATATATTCTTGAACTTAATTTAGAGTGACTACCTTTATTTTCCCCTTCCTAATGCAAGGCAGGGTAGATGATTTTCTATGGTCCTCACTGTGAAAACCTTGTAAGCCTACTTGAAGGAAACTGCAAGGTCTCAACAAATCTGGTTCTTTGATCTATTTCATTGCTAGTAATACCACGTATCCAGCTATGCCTCCATTGTGGATCAGGTCTTTCTACCTTGTTTCTGATTCTGCCATTATTTCAATTCTTAGGTTTTTGCTTCAAGAAGTTGTGACTCAATTTGTCTCTCTCTCTCTTAATTTCTTATTCCCAATTCGCTGTATAAAGTCAGTTCTCTGGTGATCTAATAGGAGATTTTGATTTCCATCCCTCCAGTTTTTATATTGACTAGAGAAGAGAGGTAAAACCAACTTTTCTTCTATGTCAGTTTGGAGACAGTCTTTGTTTAAAGTTTGAAAGTTTTATGAACTATATCTCTGAAAACTACATTAAAGGAATTGAAGAAAATGTTAAAGCAATTTCTCCTATTTTGGGGAAAAGTTGAAAAAGTCAGAGATTGTGACAAGGGACTATGTCAGTAAGTGGGGTAATATTAAGGGTAGCTTAAAAGAGCCAAGAAATCAGGAAACAAAAGCAAAGGTCACAATATAAAATAGAATTTTCTAGAGTCAAAGAGAGACAAGGGGCTTTAGTGTAAAAAAAAAATCTGATTTACTGGTTAAAAAGGAATGAGCCATAGATGGATTGTCTTAGATGTCAGCACACCTGGAACAAAGGATATGTCTTGAAAACTTCTGAAGAGAGAGAAGGGGTGGATTTTGCACTGGCCTGAAAAGAAAACCAGACATTTATTCACTCGGGGTTCTCAGCAACCAGAAGGACAGGTGGGAGTCAGCAGGACTTTGCATTGAAGTTCTGAAGATAAATCATTCTACGATCTCAATATCAATCAGTTGGGACAGTAAGAGATGCAAAATCGCATATGTGGTTGTATGTGGACACATCTGTTATAAAAAATGTCACAGCTTAAAAAGAAAAGTGTACCAAAGTACAAAATGTCAGGATATGCAGGAAAACAGAATAATCCCGACTAAAGAAGTTAAAGTTAAGAAAACACCATTAAAACCAAGTCAGACTAAGAATTTGCTGGAAGATCAATAGCTGACCTTGAAAACATCTAGACCCAAAGAGTAAATGAGATAGAAGACATCACATAAAAGGTTATGTACTTTGTATCTAGGTATGTAGCACATGAATTAAAAACAATGGAGTCAATATTCAAAAAGGGAATGAAAACGGCTCAAAGAAATTAATGCAAGGCAGAGTATCTACAATAAATATAGTAGCTCAAACTTACTGATGGAATGAAGATACACATTGACATTGATTTTGTTAATGAAGAAGAGAGTGTGAAAGAGCAAGAGAGCGAGAGAGCAAGCGAGGGAGGAAAGGCGGTTGGGGTGGGGAGAGAGGCATGAGGCCTGATTGCCTAAATTCCATCTCTGGAATCCACATTGTGTAAAGTTAGAACTAACTCTACCAGTTTATTCTTTGACCTCATGTGCCCACTGACACATATATCCGATTTATATGGACATACACAATAAATCAATGAATATTAGAACAACAAGGGAAATCAATTCCCACAGTTAATGCATTATAACAAGATCTAGAAGATATATTCATGAACATACAGCTCTACATCCAGCAGAACTGACAGATCTGACACAAGTTCACAAGGCACAGAGACCCTCACTGAAATCTGCATTTTGCAATTGATATGTCTTTACACTATTATCATATATGTAGATAAAAAATGTTCAGATAAGTATGCTATTGGCTTTGTTGTGGTTTTGAAATTATTAAGTTATTCCAATTTCATAGCTTGCACTACTATAGTTAAATAAATATATAATTTTAAAAAAATGGCTTCATAATTGAAAATAGAACAGATTCTTCCAGCCTTTAAAGTAATTGACCAGATTTAATTATCAAGAGTGTAACAGCCACACCTGTTGTGTCATTTGGATGCCAAGAAGCATCTTGGAAATGTGTGACTGCATCTGCTACCATGGCTTGATAGAAGCTGCTCTGAAACTGCAGGATGGTTACCTTCTTCAGCTTTATGGTCTCCATGGTGAAAGGTAGGGGCTTGGCCTGGAGGTGCTCTGATCCTTAGATGCTCCACAGTGCTCACATTGTGATTAAACATATCATTTTCCCATTTCCAACCACTGGAGCTATTAAGACAATATCAAACAAATATGATAATTCAAAACATATCAGTATCTCTATAACAAAAATGAGTTATTAATCTTTAGAAAGATCAAGGAGTCCCTGCCAATATGTCTAATCTATATCTTCCTTTCAGCTTTGGCTCCACAGAATTGAAAGTTTATGGATATCTACCCCATGTATGTGTATAGCCTCAATAAAATAACGCGGTACTTGTTAAGCAGAAAGGTATTTTGAGACTTGTGATATAAATCTATGTGTTTTATGAACCATCTGTGCAGGATTGAGAAAATAGCTTAGATACATTCCTTTCGGGCAGTTAGCTAAGGAAGTTTCTGCAAGTCCAGGTGACAGCTCTCAAAATGGTTGGAGCCTGTGACTTCTTCTAAGCTGGGTTCTTGCATTTTTATTGGGGGTTTGGTAACCTCTAGGGGAACATACCTGAGGAATTCCCCAGTGACCTAACACCTCTCAGTGTTACTCCTTTAGTCATTGGGAGGACAATGGGCCAGCACCCACCAGTGATTGTAGGTATTAGGACTTCATTGCTGTCCATTTATGAGATGGACCACTTTAGATATGATGAAAAAGTGGACAGTGACTAAGAGCTCTTCCTACTCATGTATAGGACCTATGTTCAGGATCCGGAAGCCAAATCAGGTGTTATACAACCATGGGTTGGTCCAGTTCCAGGAGATGCAAATCTTTCTGCTGGATATAGGCAAGGCAGCATACACATTGCAATAAAATCAATCATTAAAAAAAATGAGCTAAGTGAGCGAAGTAAATGGAATTAATTCAGACTATATGTCTATGTAAGCATGTATCTGCAAAGGCACCCTTAACTATAAAATTCTACATACAGCGACTTAGCAAGATTAACATTCACCATCTTATCAATGAGGATATATATATATATCTTTATATAAAGTTTCAGTTGCCAAATACTAATAAGATCTTTATTTGAAAACTATATTGATTGAATATAGATTTTCAGATTGAAAAAGGATAAGTACACTACACTGAACAACTTTATTTTTCTGACCTCTCTAGTCTAATCAAAGAATGTTACTCTTCATTAAAATAAGGACAAAAATTAATAAGAGGTAGACTTGTAAGAAATGTGATAATATAACACTCAGCACATTCTTCAGAAGTGGTAAGACTAGGCTTGCTGTAACTATAGTGTCATAATTAGCCTCTGGTGCTTTTGGTCTCTTTATAAATTCACTGTGCCTGACTCTCATATTCCAGCATTAATTTTCAAGCCATTTTTATCAAGTGTTTTCTTTACTTCTTCTACCTCTCCTATTCAGGCCTCGTTCTTTCTTATTGTCAGCCAATGCTGTCACAGTACTTGATTTATATAAACTTAATAGAGACACATTCTTAAAAAGCAAATATTTGCATTCCTTTGGAAACTTCCATACAAAATGTCTGTCAAATCCCCCTTGCTTACTAATGGAAATTATTCTAGTTTGGAAGGATCAATGTTTTTTTAAATGTCCATAAGTGAGACTTCTCAGTGGGTCAAGTCACTCAAAGAACAATCTTGATGATTTGCATTCAGTCTTAGAGATCCCACCTGATAGAAGATGAGAAGTGACTCATCCAAGGACATCAAGATGTTCACCATGACACCTGCCTCTTTCTCTCTCCCTCTCTCTCCCTCTCTCTCTCTCTCTCTCTCTCTCTCTCTCTTTCACACACACACACACACATACATGCTACACATAACACAGATACAAAAGTACACACACACGCATACACAGACACACACACCATACCACAAATGTACATACACACATCCTCCTAACAATAATAAACAAAAGTTTTTTTAATTGCCAAAGTCAGTCAATCCATTATTTGAAAAATCTATTAAATTTTGTCATAAGTCATACTTTAAGGTCATTTCAGACAAAGACTGTTAAAAATAGAGTTTAAGAAAAATCTTTAATCTTTTCAATAAGTCATTTTAGATAAAAAGCCTTATGTGAGAAGGAGCCTCTGACATTGCAGTCTAAGAATAGAATCCTTGCCCATCAAACTTTCTTGAAAAACTTACCCCTCATAAGGAAGAAAGTTCTTGCTCTTCCACATCAATGGCCACATCAATATAAAATGTGAATACTCAAAAAGACATGGAGACCCATCTCTGTATTGCTATTTGGATGATGCTAAGGCACTAATAACACAAAAATGTACCTCATGGAAAACTTAAATGAGAGCTGTATCATGGAACAAGTGATAGAGCACATAAATCTGCACATAAATCTTAATTACGGGTGACTCTACAAGAGCTGGAGACATCAACCAGAGGAAATAATAAGAGAATATAGGTATTTCTTAAGAAAGTTATAAAATCCTGAATAGATCAATTATTCATTAAAATTTTCTTTGGTCTGCATTAAAGTATTATTTGTTCACTACTTTTTTTCTGTAAGTTTCATGTTTAGAATCCTTTGGTTATTTGAAGCATATAAATATTCATTTATGAATTTGCATAATGTGATAGCAACTACCCTCTCACCTCATATCAAGGCTCAGAGTTGATTTTATTAGATATAAATGTGAAAATGACAGTTATATTAGTTATGCATTTTAAGGAGCATTAAGAATTTGTAAAATATGTTCTCATTTTTAGAATATCTTTGTTATGAAAGACCAGGTCATCTAAAATGGCAAATGCATGCTAGATTTGGTTGTGAAATAACTTACAGCAGATATGCTTCCTTTGTTATCTCTAGAGAAATTATTTTGCTACTGCTTACCTGTAGAGTGTGTCAGTCAGTGTTTTCTCATATGCAAAAACTGGGAGCCACCTGGACAGAGCTCAGAACCTCTTCATATGTGCAAATGGAAACAACCAGCCATTTCACTCTGCCAGCATCATTTAGTTATCATTTAATGGGCAAAATTTTCCACAAATGAACAGTGACAAAGAGGAAAGCTTACACTCTAGTACTTTGAGTTTAGTTAATTATAATGCGATAATTTCATCCAGTAAAGAATAAATTGGATTAAGAATAAGAAAATAGCCTGCCAACTGTGTTTTCTGCTGGGGCAGACTCTTGGCTGCTCTGCTCCAGTGAAGACATCATCTCCTGATCCGTCCTAGAAAACCCTCCCACCTCTGGAGCCCTGGAGCTGCAGGGGACCTGGCAGATTAGCCACTCATCAGCCACCAAAACCCCACCCTCCCGAATACCACTTCCCTTCTGTTCCTTCTGCCCATCCTACCACCAGACCCTCTGAAGGAGTGCAGAGATGCCTGAGAGCACAGGAAGGATCGCCCCTGCTGCTCAGAGGAACCCCTCCAGAACCCTCAGGGAGGAGACTTCTGGTTTCTGTCTCCAGCTGAAGACAATCCTCTACGAAAGTGTGCCGTATCCAGGTGGCATAGAGAAATAGCTAACATTGCAGGACTGTGGAGTAGCTTGAAAACCCAGAACTGATCCTGGGCCACAGAGCTACATACACAAATACCACCTCAAGAGAGTTAATTTCCCAGGAGTGCCTACAAACCAGTGTGCACAGAGACAGCAGGAATCCCAGGAGTCCAGATATACAGGCTTGCAGGACAGATAAGCCACAGTCAGAGACAGCAAGACCAACTTACACCAGAGATAACCAAATGACAAAAGGCAAATGCAAGAACATTACCAACAGAAACCAAGGCAACATGGCACTATCCAAGTCCAGTTCTACCACAACAACAAGTCCTTGTTACCCCAACACACCAGAAAATCAAGAGTTGGATTTAAAGTCACATCACATGATGCTGATAGAGGAATTCAAGAAGGAAATACCGGAGAACATAGATCAACAGGTAGAAGCCCTTAAAGAGGAAACACAAAAATCTCTTAAAGAAATACAGAAGAATATGGGTCAACAGGTAGAAGCCCTTAAAAAGAAAACACAAAAATCCCTTAAAGAATTACAGGAAAACACACACACACACACACACACACACACACACACACACACACACAAGTGAAGGAATTGAACAAAACCATCCAGGATCTAAAAATGGAAGTAGAAACAATAAGGAAATCTCAAAGGGAGACAACTCTGGAGATAGAAAACCTTAGAAAGAAATCAGGAGTCATAGATGCAAGCATCAACAACAGAATACAAGAAATAGAAGAGAGAATCTCAGGTGGTAAAGATACCACAAAAAACATTGACTCAACAGTCAAAAAATGCAAAATGCAAAAAGCTTGTAACCCAAAACATCCAGGAAATCCTGGACACAATGAAAACACCAAACCTAAGGATTATATGCATAGAAGAGAGCAAAGATTTACAACTTAAAGGCCAAGAAAATATTTTCAGCAAAATTACAGAAGAAAATTTCCCTAACCTAATGAAATAGATGCCCATGAACATACAAGTAACCTACAGAATTCCAAACAGACTGGACCAGAACAGAAATTCCTCCTGTCACATAATAATCAAAACACCAAATTCACTAAACAAAAAAAAGAATATTAAAGGCAGTAAGGGGGAAAAGGTCAAGTAACATATAAAGGTAGACCTATCAGAATTACATAAGACTTCTCACTAGAAACTATGAAAGCTAGAAAATCCAGGGTAGATGTCATACAGAACCTTAGAAAATAGGAATGTCAGCCCAGCAAAACTCTCAATTACCATAGATGGAAAAAACAAGATATTCCATGACAAAACCAAATTTATACAATATCTTTCCACAAAACCAGCTCTACAAAGGATAATGGGCAGAAAACACCAACACAAGCAGGGAAAGTACACCCTAGAAAAAGCAATAAAGTAATCTTTTTTCAACAAACCCAAAAGAAGATAGCCATGCAAACATAATTCCAACTTTAACAACCAAAATAACAGGAAGTAACAATCATTTTTCCATAATATCTCTTAGCATCAATGGACTCAATTTCCCAGTGAAAAGACATAGACTAACAGACTGGATATGTACACAAGAAACCCACCTTAGTGACAAAGACAGTCATTACCTCAGAGTCAAATGTTGGAAAACAATTTTCTAAGCAAATGGTCCCAAGGAGCAAGCCGGAGTAGCCATTCTTATATCAGATAAAATTGATTTTCAACCAAAAGTTGTCAGAAAAAATAAGGAAAGACAGTTTATACTGGTCAAAGGAAAAATCTACCAAGATGAACTCTGAATTCTGAACATTTATGCTCCAAATGCAATGGTTCCCACATTCATAAAAGAAACTTTACCAAAGCTCAGACACACATTTCACCCCACACAATAATAGTAGGAGATTTCAACATACCACTCTCAGCAATAGACAAATCATGGAAACAGAAACTAAACAGTGACACAGTGAAAGTAAGAGAAGTACTGAAGCAAATGGATCTAACATATATTTAGAGAACATTCCATCCTAAAGCAAAAGAATATACCTTCTTCTCAGCACCTCATGGTACCATCTCCAAAATTTACCATATAATTGGTCACAAAACAGGCCTCAACAGATACAGGAATATTGAAATAATTCCATGTACCCTATCAGATCACCATGGTCTAATGCTGGTCTTAAGTTCAAACAAAAACAATGGAAAACACACATACACATGGAAGTTGAACAATGCTCTACTCAATGTTCACTTGGTCAAGGAAGGAATAAAGAAAGAAATTAAAGACATTTTTAGAATTTAATGTAAATGAAGACACCTCATACTAAAATTTATGGGACACAATGAAGGCCGTGGTAAGAGGAAAACTCATAGCTCTAAGTGCCTCCAAAATGAAAATGGAGAGAGCTTACACTAGCAGCTTGACAATACACCTGAAAGCTCTAGAACAAAAAAAAAAAAAAAAAAAAAAAAAAGCAAATCCCAAGAGGAGTAGACAGCAAGAAATAATCAAACTCAGGGCCAAAATCTACCAAATAGAAACAAAAAGAACTATTCAAAGAATCAACAAAACCAGGAGCTGGTTCTTTGAGAAAATCAACAAGATAGATATACCTTTAGCCAGAGTAACCAGAGGACACACAGGCACACCCAAATTAATAAGATCAAAAATGAAAAGGAGACATAACAACAGAAATTTTGGAAATTCAAAAAATCATCAGCTTCTATGAACAAAAGCTTAGACTCAACAAAATTGGAACATCTAGATGAAATGAACAATTTTCTAGACACATACCAGGTGCCAATGTTAAAATAGGATCAGATAAACCATCTAAATAGTCCCATAAGCCCTGAGAGCAGCAGAAGAAGAGATTCCCTGTGGCCATATTCGCTCCCTGCCAGAACAGAAAAGCATCACTAGGTGCTGGATCACACTGAGCTTTAGATCTCTGGGGGTGCAAATCTCCAGGAGTCTGCCTACACTCAGGACTGAGCACATAGGTGGTTCATCTGCAAGCAATGGTGCTGAACCTGTGTCCTATGTGAGAATCAACAGAGGGAGTGACCCCCACCACACCATCTTCGCTCCATAATAGAGCAGACAGAGAACATCTGGTTGACCTTGACAACCTAAGTATAACATTGCTTGAGGCAAGACTGAGAAGGGCTCCAAAGGCACAAAAGAGGAAAGCAGCATATCAGTAATATGTGCCAGAGGAAACCCAGTCATCCAGTGTTGCAGAGATAACCTTAAAGATCCACAGTAGGTTGAAGCACCAGCCAGTGACAATAAGACCATCTAACACCTGGGAGAACTAAATGGCTAAAGGTAAACATAGGAACATTACTAATAGAAACCAAGACATTATGGCAGCATCTGAACCCAATTCTCCAACAATAGCAAGTCCTGGAAACCCCAACACACCAGAAAAACAAGATTTGGATTTAAAATCACTAGTCATGATGCTGGTACAGGAACACATGAAGGACATACTTAAAGAAATTCAGGAGAAATTAGAAGTCCTTACAAGGGAAACACAAAAATCATTGAAAGAAATACAGGAGAATACAAAAGCCAATAAGAAGGAAATGCCAAAATCACTTAAAGAAATACAGGAGACTTTGATCAACAGGCAGAAGTCATGAAAGAGGAAACACAAAAATCTCTTAAAGAATTAGAGGAAAACACAAACAAGCAAGTGACAGAACTGAGCAAAAACTTCCAGGACCTAAAAACAGAAGTAAAAACAACTAAGAAAGCACAAAGGGAGACAACTTTAGAGATCGAAAACCTTGGGAAGAAATCAGGGACCATAGACGCAAATATCAACAATAGAATACAAGAGATAGAAGAAAGAATCTCAGATGCCGAAGATACCATAGAAACCATGGCCTCAACAGTTAAAGAAAATGCAAAATGCAAAAATCTTGTAACCCAAAACATCCAGGAAATCCAGGACACAATGAGAAAGCCAAATCTAAGGATTATAGGCATCACTAAGAGTGAAGATTTACAACTTAAAGTGCCTGCAAATATCGTCAACAAAATTATGGAAGAAAACTTCCCTAGCCTAAAGAGAGAGATGTCTATGAATATACAAGAAGCCTACAGAACTCAAAACAGACTGAACCAGAACAGAAATACATCCTGTCACATAATAATCAAAACCCCAAATGTACTAAACAAAGAAAGAATACTTAGGGCAGTAAGAGAAAAAGGGCAAGTAACATATAAAGGAAGACCTATCAGAATTACACCAGAGTTCTCACCAGAGACCATGAAAGCTAGAAGATCCTTGGCAGACCTCATGCAGACTCTTAGAGAACACAAATGCCAGCTGAGACTACTATACCCAGTGAAACTTTCAATTGCTATAGATGGAGAAACCAAGATATTCCATGACAAAACCAAATTTACACAATATCTTTCCACAAACCCAGCCCTACAAAGGATAATAGGGGAAAACACCATTACAACGAGGGAAACTATACCCTGGAAAAAGCAGGATATTAAGCTTCTTTCATTAAACCCAAAGAAGATAACCACACACATATAAAATTAAAATAAAAAATGATACGAAGCAATAACCACTACTCCTTAATATCTCTTAACATCAATGGACTCAATTCCCCAATAAAAAGACATAGACTAACTGACTGGTTACATAAATAGGTTACCCTACATTTTGCTGCATACTCCTCAGTGTCAAAGACAAAAACTACCTTAGAGTAAAAGGCTGGAAGACAATTCCACAAGCAAATGGTCCCAGGAATTGAGCCGGAGTTGCCATTCTAATATCAGATAAAATTGGCTTTCAACCTAATATCATCAAAACAGACATGGAAGGTCACTTCGTGCTGGTCAAAGGAAAAATCCAACAAGAAGAAATCTCAATCCTGAACATCTATGCCCCAAATACAAGGGCACCCTCATTCATAAGAGGAATTTTACTAAAGCTCAAAGCACACATTGCACCTAACACAATAATTGTGGGTGATTTCAACACTCCACTCTCACCAATGGACCGATCAGGAAAACTAAACAGGGAGACAGTGAAACTAATTGAAGCTTTGGACCAATTGGAGTTAATATGTATGTATGTATATATATATATATATAAACTTTTCATCCAAAAGCAAAAAATATACCTTTTTCTCAGCACCTCATGGTACCTTCTTCAAAATAGATCATATACTTGGTCACAAGACAGACCTCAACAAATATAAGAAGATTGAAATAATACCATGCCTCCTATCAGATCACTATGGAGTAAAAGTGGTCTTTAATAACAATAAAAACAAGAGAAAGTCCACATACACATGGAAACTGAACAGTACTCTACTCAATGATACTTTGGTCAAGGAAGAAATAAAGAAAGAAATCAAAGATTTCTTAGAATTTAATGAAAATGAAGGCACAACATACACAAATCTATGGGACACAATGAAAGCAGTGCTAAGAGGAAAACTCATAGCTTTGAGTGCCTCCAAAAAGAAATTCGAGAGAGCATGCACTAGAAGACTAGCAGAACAACTGAAAGCCCTGGAACAAAGAGAAGCTAATTCACCCAGGAGGAGAAGACAGGAAATCATCAAACTCAGGGCTCAAATCAATCAATTAGAAAACAAGAGAATCATACAAAGAATCAACAAAACGAAGAGCTGGTTCTTTGAAAAAATCAACAAGATAGATAAACCCTTAGCCAGACTAACCAAAGGGCACAGAGAAAGTATCCAAATTAACAAACTTAGAAATGAAAAAGGAGATATTACAACAGAAACCGAGGAAATTCAAAAAAATCATCAGATCCTACTACAAAAACCTGTACTCAACACAACTGGAGAATTTGGAGGAAATGGAAATTTTCTTAGACAGATACCAATTACTAAAATTAAACCAGGATCAAATAGGCCATCTAAACAGACCCATAACCCCTAAAGAAATAGTCTTCCAACCAAAAAAAGCACAGGACCAGATGGTTTCAGTGCAGAATTCTATCGGACCTTCAAAGAAGACTTAACCCCAATACTCTTCAAACTTTTCCACCAAATAGAAACAGAAGGAACACTACCCAACTCCTTCTTTGAAGCCACTGTTACGCTGATACCAAAACCACACAAAGATCCAACAAAGAAAGAGAATTTCAGGCCAATTTCCCTTATGAATATCGATGCAAAAATACTTAATAAAATTCTTGCCCACCGAATCAAAGAACACATGATCATCCACCATGTTCAAGTAGGCTTCATCCCAGGGATGCAGGGATGGTTCAATATAAGGAAATCTATCAATGCAATCCACTACATAAACAAACGCAAAGAAAAAAAATCACATGATCATTTCATTAGATGCTGAAAAAGCATTTGACAGGATTCAGCATCCTTTCATGCTAAAAGTCTTGGGAAGGACAGGAATTCAAGGCCGATATCTAAACATAGTAAAAGCAATATACAGCAAACCGGTAGCCAACATCAAACTAAATGGAGAGAAACTTGAAGCAATCCCAATAAAATCAGGGACTAGACAAGGCTGCCCCCTCTCTCCATATCTTTTCAATATAGTTCTTGAAGTCCTAACTAGAGCAATTAGACAACATAAGGAAGTCAAAGGGATACAAATTGGAAAGGAAGAAGTCAAACTATCACTATTTGCAGATGATATGATAGTATACTTAAGTGACCCTAAAAACTCTACTAGAGAACTCCTACAGCTGATAAACAACTTCAGAAAAGTGGCTGGCTACAAAATCAATGCAAGCAAATCAGTAGCCTTTATATATTCAAAGGATAAGCAGACTGAGAAGGAAATTAAGGAATTATTGTGACTTCCTTCACAATAGCTACAAAGAGCATAAAGTATCTGGGGGTGACTCTAACCAAACAAGTGAAAGACCTATATGACAAAGAACTTCCGATCTCTGAAGAAGGAAATCAAGGAAGATCTTAGAAAATGGAAAAATCTTCCAGGCTCGTGGATTGGCAAGATTAATATAGTTAAAATGGCCATCTTGCCAAAGGCAATCTACAGATTCAATGCTATCCCCAGAAAAATCCCAACTCAGTTATTCATAGAGCTAGAAAGAGCAATTCTTAAATTCATCTGGAATAACAAAAAACCCAGGATAGCTAAAACTATTCTCAACAGTAAAAGAACTTCAGGGAGATTCAGTATCCCAGACTTTCAAGTTTACTACAGAGCAATAGTGATAAAAACTGCATGGTATTGGTACAATATCAGGCATGCGGATCAATGGAATAGTATTGAAGACCCAGAAATGAACCAACACACCTATGGTCACTTGATCTTCGACAAAGGAGCTGAAAGCATCCAGGGGAAAAAAGATAGTCTTTTCAACCAATGGTGCTGGTTCAATTGGAGGTCAGCATGCAGAAGAATGCGAATCAATCCATTCTTATCTCCTTGTAGTAAGCTCAAATCCAAATGGATCAAGGACCTCCACATAAAACCTGATACACTGAAACTAATAGGAAAGAAACTGGGGAAGACCCTGGAAGACATGGGCACAGGGGAAAAGTTCCTGAATAGAACACCAATAGCTTATGCTCTAAGATCAAGAATTGACAAATGGGACCTCATAAAACTACAAAGTTTCTGTAAGGCAAAGGACACTGTCAAAATGACAAAATGTCAACCAACAGATTGGGAAAGGATCGTCACCTACCCTAAGTCTGACAGAGGGCTAAAATCTAATATATACAAAGGACTCAAGAAGGTAGAACCCAGAGAACCAAATAACCCCATTAAAAAGTGGGGTATGGAGCTAAACAAAGAATTTTCACATGAAGAACTTCAGAGAGCTGAGAAATACCTTAAGAAATATTCAACATCATTAATCATTAGGGAAATGCAAATCAAAACAACCCTGAGATTTCACCTCACACCAGTCAGAATGGCTAAGGTCAAAAACTCAGGAGAAAGCAGGTGTTGGCGAGGATGTGGAGAAAGAGGAACACTCCTCCACTGCTGGTGGGATGGTGCAGCCAGTTTGGAAATCGGTCTGGCGGTTCCTCAGAAAACTGGGCATGACACTTCCTGAGGACTCTGTTATACCACTCCTGGGCATATATCCCGAGGATTCTTCAGCATGCAATAAGGACACATGCTCCACTATGTTCATAGCAGCCCTATTTATAATAGCCAGAACCTAGAAGAACCCAGTGTCCTTCAATGGAGGAATGGATACAAAAAATGTGGTATATTTACACAATGGAGTACTATTCAGCCATTAGAAACAATGAATTCATGAAATTCTTAGACAAATGGATGGAGCTGGAGAACATTATACTAAGTGAGGTAACCCAGTCTCAAAAGATCAATCATGGTATGCACTCACTGATAAGTGGATATTAGCCTAGAAACTTTGAATACCCAAGACATAATCCACATATTAAATGATGTCTACAAAGAATGGAGGAGTGGCCCCTGGTTCTGGAAAGACTCAGTGCAAGAGTATAGGGGAATTCCAGAACAGGGAAGCGGGAAAGGGTAGATGGAGGATCAGGAGGGAAGAGGGCTTAAGGGAGTTGCGGGGAGTGGGGCCCCAGAAAAGGGGAAATCAGTTGAAATGTAAATAAAAAATATATCAATAAAAAATGGGGTATATACCTAAACATAGTAAAAGTAATATACAGCAAACCGGTAGCCAGCATCAAACTAAATGGAGAGAAACTTGAAGCAATCCCACTAAAATCAGGGATTAGACAGGGCTGCCCCCTTTCTCCTTATGTTTTCAATATTGTACTTGAGTTACTAGCTTAGGCAATCAGACAACATAAGGCGGTCAAAGGGGATACAATTTGGAAAGGAAGAAGTCAAACTATCATTATTTGTAGATGATATGATAGTCTACCTAAGTGACCCAAAAAAACTCCACTAGAGAACTCCTACAGCTGATAAACAACTTCAGCAAAGTGGCTGGTTATAAGATCAACTCAAGCAAATCAGTAGCCTTCCTATTCTCAAAGGATAAGCAGGCTGAGAAAGAAATTAGGGAAATGACTCCCTTCACAATAGCCACAAACAATATAAAGTACCTTGGGGTGACTCTTACCAAACATGTGAAAGATCTGTATGACAAGAACTTTAAGACTCTGAAGAAGGAAATGGAAGAAGACCTCAAAAAATTGAAAATTTCCCACGCTCATGGATCAGCAGAATTAATATAGTTAAAATGGCCATTTTGCCAAAAGCAATATACAAATTCAATGAAATACCCATCAAAACCCCAAATCAATTATTCAAAGAGTTAGAAAGAGCAATTCTCAAATTCATCTGGAATAACAAAAAACCCAGGATAGCTAAAATTATTCTCAACAACAAAAGAAAATCTGGGGGAATCAGTATCCCTGACCTCAAGCAATACTACCAAGCAATAGTGTTAAAAACTGCATGGTATTGGTACAGTGACAGGCAGGCAGATCAATGAAACAGGATTGAAGATCCAGAAATGAACCCACACACCTATGGCCACTTGATCCTTGACAAAGGAGCTGAAAACATCCAGTGGAAAAAGATAGCCTTTTCAACAAATGGTGCTGGTTCAACTGGAGTTCATCATGCAGAAGAATTCAAATTGATCCATCCTTGTCTCCTTGTACTAAGCTCAACTCCAAATGGATCAAGGACCTCCACATAAAGCCAGACACTCTGAAGCTAATAGAAAAGAAACTGGGGAAGACCTGTATTCTTCTGTAAAGCAAAGGACACCAACAAAAGGACAAATCGGCAACCAACAAATTGGGAAAGAGCTTAAGCAACTCTACATCAGATAGAGGGCTAATATCCAATATATACAAAGAACTCAAGAAGTTAGACCCCAGAAAACCAAATAATCCTATTAAAAAGTGGGGTACAGAGTTAAAGAATTCTCACCTGAAGAACTTCAGATGGCAGAGAAACATCTTAAAAAATGCTCAACTTCATTAGTCATCAGGGAACTGCAAATCAAAACAACCCAGAGATTTCACCTTACACCAGTCAGAATGGCTAAGATTAAAAACTCAGTAGACAGCAGGTGTTGGCAAGGATGTGGAGAAAGAGGAACACTTCTCCACTGCTGGTGGGGTTGCAAATTGGTACAACCACTCTGGAAATCAGTCTGGCAGTTCCTCAGAAAACTGGGCATGTCACTTCTGAAAGATCCTGCTATACCTCTCCTGGGCATATACCCAGAGGATTCCCCAGCATGTAATAAGGATGTATGCTCCACTATGTTCATAGAAGCCCTGTTTATAATAGCCAGAAGCTGGAAAGAACCGAGGTATCCCTCAACAGAAGAATGGATGCAAAAAATGTGGTATAAATACACAATGGAGTACTATTCAACCATTAGAAACAATGAATTCATGAAATTCTCAGGCAAATGGATGGAGCTGAAGAACATCATACTAAGTAAGGTAACCCAGTCTCAAAATATCAATCATGGTATGCACTCACTAATAAGTGGATATTATTAGTCCACTTATTAGTGGACGAATTCCAGGATAGCCTGGAAAACTGGAATACCCAAAACATAATCCACACATCAAATGAGGTACAAGAAGAATGGAGGAGTGGCCCCTGGTTCTGGAAAGACTCAGTGTAGCAGTATAAGGCAAAACCAGAACAGGGAAGTGGGAAGGGGTGGGTGGGAGAACAGGGGGAGGGAAGGGGGCTTATGTGACTTTCGGGGAGTGGGGGACCAGAAAAGGGGAAATCATTTGAAATGTAAATAAAAAATAAATAGAAAAAAATAAGAAAACGTAAGAACAGAAAAAAAAAAAAAAGAAATTCAAATGGTTCTAAAGCACCTAAAGAAATGTTCAGCATCCTTAGTTATCAGGGAAATGCAAATCAAAACAACACTGAGATTCCACCTTACACTGGTCAGAATGGCTAAGATGGAAAAACTCAGGCGACAGCAGATGCTAAAGAGGATGTGGGAAAAATATACACTTCTCCATTGTTGGTGGAGTTGCAAGCTGGTAAAACTACTCTGTAAATCAGTTTAGCAGTTCCTCAGAAAATTAGTCATAGAAAATTAGACCCGAGGAACCAGCTATATCTGGCCCTGTCAGAGTCTTACAAATACGAAGGCAGAAGCTAGCAACCAACTATTGGACTGGGAGTGGGGTCTTTAATGAAGCTGCTGGAGGGAGGTCTGGAGGCACTGAAGGAGTTTACAGCCCCATGGGAAGAACAAGGACTTCAGCCACCCATTTGGGAGCCACCCAAGACTCCCAGGGACTGAACCATCAACAAAGGGTACACATGGTTCCAACCAAAAATGTGGCAGAGAAAGGCCTTGTTGGGCATTAGTAGGAGGAGTGCTCCTTGGTCAGGGTAAAGGCTCAATAGAGATCCCAACAAAGGGAAACCAAGTGGAGGAGGTGGGAGTGTGTTGGGAGGAGGGGCATATATGTGGAGGTAGGGGGTAGGAGGTGGAGTTGGGGGGTCTTTGGGGAGGGGGGAAATCAGGAAAGCTTTTACCATTGGTAATGTAAATGAAGACAATATTCAATTAAAAAATGGGGTACAGAGCTGAACCGAGAATTTTCAACTGAGGAAACTCAAATGCCTGTGAAGCACTGAAAGAAATGTTCAACATCCTTAGTTATCAGGGAAATGCAAATCAAAACAACCCTGAGATTCTACCTCACACTAGCCAGAATGGCTAGGATGAAAAATTCAGGGGACAGCAGAAGCTGAAGACAGTGTGGAGAAAGATGGACATTCCTCCATTGCTGGTGGGATTGCAAACTGGTAAAACCACTCTAGAAATCAGTTTAGCAGTTCCTCAGAAAATTAGTCATAGAAAATTAGACCTGAGGACCCAGCTATACCACTCCTGGGCATATACCCAGAATATTCTCCAACATTTAATAAGGACACATGTTCCTCTATGTTCATAGCAGCCTTATTTATAATAGCCAGAAGCTGGAAAGAACCCAGATATCCTTCAATAGAGGAATGGACACAGAAAATATGGTATATTTACACAATGGAGAACTACTCAGCTATTAAAAACAATGAATTCATGAAATTCTTAGGCAAATAAATGGAACTAGAAAGTGTCATCCTGAGTGAAGTAATCCAATCACAAAAGAATACACATGGTATGCGCTCACTGATAAGTAAATATAAGCCCAAAAGCTCAGAGTAAACAAGATATAATTCACAGACCATATGATGCTCAATAAGAAGGAAGACCAAAGTGTGGGTGCTTAGTTTTTTCCTGAGAAATGGAACAAAATACTCACAGAAACAATTATGAAGACAAAGTATGGGGAGGAGACTAAAGGAAAGACCACCCAGAGACTGTCCTACCTGGAAATTTATCCTATAAACAGTCACCAAACCCTAAAAATCTTGTAGATGGCAAGAAGTGCTTTCTGAAAGGAGCCTGTTGTGACTTTCTCCTGAGGGGCCCTTCCAGAACCTTACAGATACAGAGGCAGATGCTAGCAGCCAAACATTGGACTGAGCACAGAGTCTCCTGTGGAGGAGTTGGAGGGAGGACTAGAGGAGCTGAAGGGGTTTGTAACCTCATGGGAAGAATGAGGATGTCTGTCAACCAGACCTCCCAGGGCTCCCAGGGACTAAGCCATCAGCCAATGGGTACACATGGTCCTAGCTGCAATTGTTGCAGAGGATTGCCTTGTCAGGTCTTGGTAGTAGGAGAGGTCCTTGGTCCTATGAAGGCTGGATAGATGCCCCAGCTTGGGGAAATAGGTGGGAGTGGATTGGGTGGAGGGGCATCTTCTTGGATGCCGGGGGAGGGAGGATGGGTTGGGGGATTTTTGGGATGGGGGGCACCAGCAAAGGGTATAACATTTGAAATAAAAATGAAGAATATATTTTAAAAAGAAGAATAAGAAAATAGTTACTGTGAAAACTGATTGTAACACCACATTTATTTTGGCATATACCCCTTAACACAAAACAATACAGTGACAAAATATGATTGAAAAACTGAAAGTTGGGGCCCTTTGTCATTATAGATTTGTCTAGACAGTGAAATAGCTGCTCCACTACCCTTAGGTTCTGTAGGACCTTTGCCACGCAACCAATAGAGAAACACAATAGACAAATGAAATATCATTATCTCAATCATACACTTTCTGTGGCTGTAAGATTGTTCCTTTTTCTTTCATTTTGCTAACGCTATTTTAATAGTATTTCCTCCCTATGTTACAAGTGTCTCATGAATAGATGCAATGTGAAGAAAATAAAGATTTTCTAGGGGATCAGATTATCTTCATTGCAGCCTTAGGTCCTTCATGACTTGAGTGTGTCTGGCAAAATCTTGACAAGTGTCAGTTTTAGAAACTCAGCTTCATCAGGTGGGCATGAAAAAACTCTCTCCAAACTTTAGTCTCACTAGTTTCCAGTTTCAGTAACTTTTCTGAAAGCTTGTCAGTTACATGAAAGTCATTTAAAAGGAAAATCAAACATTTTCTTTTTTATGTAAACTGAGTAAAATTTCTAGAAAGCACGAATTCTTCATTAATTAGCAATATTCTAAGCAGTCTTTTGGTTCTTAAACTCGATTTACAATTTTAAGTGCCTTGGGTTCTTTGATTTCAGTTTCATATGATTATACATTGTAAACCAATTCATTATGTAAATATCTTTAAAATCCAAACACTTCACTTCTGTATTCAAACTCGTTCCATAGCATCTTGCTGGGGTTTGCACTAATTGTCACTGTGACTTTACAGAGAAGAAAAATTGCTAAATGCAAAAGTGGTCTGTTATTTCTTTAATCTGACCTACTATAAATCTTAGAATAAATGTCAAAAGTAGTTAATAGTATTTAATGCAAATCAATACAAATTTTAAGTAGCTTTTATATAGACAGGTGGATGGAGTCTTTTATTCCATGACTTCTGATAAGAGTACTTAGGTAAGATTTTTGGTATTGCTTTTGTGGTTTAAGAATACCTGATGTTAGAGAACATCATACTAAGTGAGGTAACCCAGACTCAAAAGGTGAATCATGGTATGCACTCACTAATAAGTGGTTATTAACCTAGAAAACTGGAATACCCAAAACATAATCCACACATCAAATGAGATACAAGAAGAAAGGAGGAGTGGTCCCTGGTTCTGGAAAGACTCAGTGAAACAGTATTCGGCAAAACCAGAACGGGGAACTGGGAAGGGGTGGGAGGGAGGACAGGGGAAGAGAAGGGGGCTTACGGGACTTTCGGGGAGTGGGGGGGCTAGAAAAGGGGAAATCATTTGAAATGCAAATAAATTATATCGAAAAAAAAAAGAATACCTGATGTTTCTTAGGAAATAGTAACACTTGGGAGATGGACATAATTATATGACTTTCATCTATGACAATAACTGTGTATAGCATTTCTTTGTAAATATGCGTATTTTTTCTGTAAAGAACAAAGAATATATGCCCCCAAGTGTATTAGTGTTTTTTTTAGCAATTCAAATAGAAGACAGAGCCTTCTAATTATACTTATTTTACTGGACCATATTTCCCAAGTCAACTTCTGTGACATCAGCTCAGATTTCACAAGATGATTTTATATACCTAAAATGATATAACATGTACTTAATGAAAGATGTAAGAATTAACTGATAGGTAGGAAGGGGCAGTAAGAAAATTATAGTTCAGTAAAATAAAGTTTACCATTACTATATAAACATTAGGTTTTATACTTAAAAAAAGCTAAATTTAGTGAGTCTATTACATAGCAGCATGTAAATGAGTAATATCCTTTCCATTAAAACAACCTAAACCCTAACTTCCTATCTTGATGTATAATCTGCACCTGCCAGAAGATTTTAGATCTCATGTCTACAGGTCTTTATTCCTCAAAAAGAAGAAGAAAAGGTAGATGGAGGGGGAGGAGGAAGGAGAGGAGGAGGAGAAGAAGGAGAGAAGAGAAAAGAAAGGAAAAAGAAATGAGAGAAAGGAAGGAAGGAAGGAAGGAAGGAAGGAAGGAAGGAAGGAAGGAAGGAAGGAAGGAAGGAAGAGATGACATCTCAGGGTGTGTAGTTTATACCTTCAGGGTTTATACTTTCAGAGGTAGAGGCATCCTAACTAATTCTAAGAATGAAAACAAACTGAAAAACAAGCCACCAAGGTGGGTCTGAAAGATTTCCCTTTCAGGAATGGAATGAGATCGAGGCTAAGCTCTTCGGGTACATTAAAAGAAGAGGTTAGAAAAAAGGGAAAATGGCCTGTATTTAGCAATGTGAAATTAGTTGCATTCAGTTGGGAATAACACATACACTGTCATGTGGTTGAGCCTTCTTTGTTTCAATTTCTTTATGATACAGATAATCTTGTATAATCTTTAAGAATGTAGCTTACTTTGTAATTGAAAGGAAACAGAAAAAGAAAAATATAAAATTATTATCATTGTTTTAAGTTCTCGACTCTTTCAGTCTTAACATGATTTCTTTTGACATTCTAATTTAGTACAAATACTTATCACATTTTCTAATTCATTCCTTTGTTCTGATGGTGGATTTAGGTCTAGATACATAGATATGCCCACAGTTCTGGACTGTCATCACTCCACCTCCTTGCCTGGCAACGAGTGGGCTGGTAAGGGTCACAAAGCACACTATGATAACAGCTCTGGTAGGACCCTTTCATTTCTAAAGAACATGTAGAAATATCAGATGGAGAAGGCCACAGTTTGCATTACCAGGTTGCAAGTAAAACAAGAACAAACAACATCTAGGAAGACAGCATCAGTGAGCTCAGGGTAGAATCCATTATATAGGGAGAATTGTGGCATTCAGAATAGTGCTTTAAAATGAAGGAAGCAACTCTTCAATAAAGACTGGAACTCTGCATGATCTTTGTTATACTAGAAAAGTAAATTTTTTTTTGGTGGGATGTTGTGTGCGATAATTGGATGATAGGAAAATCTGGTATGGGAAGTCTGAACAGAGGATACAGAGAGGAACAAGACAGAGAGGTATAGGCTACAAGTGATTGCAAAAATGAAGGCTGCTGTGAAATGTAAGTCCACGCTTGATCAGGGCAGAACAAAGAATATGTTTCTTTTGTAGTAGTAATGACTGGTTAAAGAGATAATAGAAAATGGAAACCTGGAATATTTGGGCATGTGAGATGAAGGGGGGACTCCAGATTACCAGAAGGACTGATCTAACCTAGCTACAGAGGGAACTGATCCACAAAGGTAGGCAAGAACCAGTAGTGGCCAGCTTGAGACAGTAATGGAGAGGCAATGATGGGTGGAAGTTCTTGTGTGCTTCCTCAAATTCCCTCAATGTAGCAGAGGACACTGGCTAGGGGTGAGAGTAAGGCCCTAAAACATGATGGAAGTTTGTGTAGAGAAAAGAGGATGAATGATGGATATCTACATCAGAGTTTATAAAACTGTAGGTATCAATCCCATGTGAGGTTCGTGTAGTACCTCAGTGTGGGGCTTGCAACATTTAGGTAAGAGAGAATGGTTTCTTATTGTTGACAACCAAAATTTAATTTTAAAAATGATATAAACAATCTCAGATTTTTGTAGGAGGTCTCAGTGGTACTCTCTCTCTCCACTGGCATCTTAGTTCTGAACCTAGAAGATAGGCCATTTGAACAGTGGCTACACTGCGCATCATTACTAGCCCTACCTGGGACATCTCAGCTCAGAGTCAAGACTGTCATATGTCATGAATTGCAGACTTTAACAAAACTGTTTTTACTACAAGTGCATAGTTTTCTGCAATTAAAAATATCACATTTTGATTAAGGGAAACAAAGTCTCTTGATATTTTCTACTATCCTTCTTCAGAAGGTGAGTATTAAGTTAGTATGTCTTTCTTAGGATGCGTAATTTTTAAAACTGCTTTGGGAGTTGCCGACTTAATTTCAAAACACATACATAAATCATTCAATAAATTCTAGTTTGAGAATAAGTCAGAAATTGTAACCATTTGTGAAATGGCTCTAAACATATTTTGCCATTTGTGTTGGTATACAAAATGATGTATTCAACAATGGTTGTTATAAAATCAAACTTTTTATCAACTCAGAAAATGTTGAAGAGACCCAGCATCTTCAGTATCAATATTCATGTAAAATTTAATCTTTTATATGAAAGTAAGACAGGACAACTATCTCACTAGTAAATTTAATTTTATCTAATGAGTTACCTTAAAGTTAATTTCAATTTATTATCAGTAATATTTTATCAACATGTCAATTATATTGAGATATATATGTATGAAAATGTATGGACATTAAACATATAGATACACAGAGACACATATTTATTAGATAACAAAGCAAGGTAGATTCTGAATGGCAAATACTGAATTTTCTCATATATGACATCTAGATTTAGGGAAAAATGGACATTAAAATAAAAATGGACTATTTGAGAAGAGAAGGGGATAAGAATGAGGATGTGCAGATGAGTGAGGGAAATGGGGTGAACTCGATAAAATATATCATGTGTACGAATGAGATGTCAATATGATATACAAACACATTTGTATAGTTAATACATGCCAATAATAAAGTGAAAAAGATTAAAAGTAACGTAGAGGAAATAAAAGCACAAAGGAAGAAAAGAGTACAGTTAAATAATTTATCATCTTTCTATGTTGTGAACATAAAACATCTGATGGTATAAACATTAGTAAAGGTTATCTCATAGCATACGCGCACACACACACACACACACACACACACACACGCACACACAAATAAAAGGAACGTTTACCATAGTGTGCCAAGTCTTTGTGCTACTGTAGCTGCCATTTGAGGCTCTGTGCACTTCCTTTCTTCTCAGGACATGGCCACAAGTTTTCTCAAGGGCCATTGTTGCTGAAACAACACAACCATCTTCTATTTCAGAACACTCTGAGGGTCTACAAAGGAAAAGAGGAAAAAACCTTGTTAATTATTACACAGAACAAAGGGAATCTGGTTCTACAAAAGTCCAGATCACCTGGGACAGAGAAGCAGGTCTTTTATTACCAAAGAAAGTAATTAAAGAACTTTCCTTAGGTTCAGAAATGCAAATCAAGGAGTGGATTTTTAAAACAACTATTTTCCTTGGTTATATTGTGAAGTAAAACTACTATGTCATAGTAAATGGTCCCATTGTCTGCCCCAATCATTACAAAACAAGGTCTTGGATGGTAGGTACTATGCTTTATTTAATGTGAATATGAATTCCTGATTCAACTGCACATCATTTATTTCAATGAACTAACACTAGATGAGGTGCAGATGTCAATTTAAGAGGAAAAGAACAGAACCTCTTAAGGAAAAAAGGAAAACATTGGCATGCCCTTGCTGCAGGTAAAGCTTTTGTTTAAAAGGACCTAAAAGTATTAAGTATAGAAAAAAGTATCATGAACTGAATTCATAGAAATTAAACATTTTATAAAAATATCCTAAAGTGGAGAGAAGAGAAAGAGAAATCCATGGTATCATTCTATTAAGCTCTAATTGAAATTCCTCAGTAATTTCAACAATAAAACAGAAAGAACCATGGTCAACTCAAACTTTCAACTCTTGTTGGTGGTGCACATTCCAACCATCTGGTAGTAGGTTCTTCTAAAAACGAATGTACAGAGGCTGAAGAGATGGGTCCATGGCTAAGATCAAGTATTGTTCTCGCAAAGGACCATAGTTTGGTATCCCGCAGTGGCTTCAATGGGAACAAAACAATCTAACTCCAGCACCAAGGAATGTGACACACACCATTTCTTCAAGCATCACCATTCATATGTACGTATCCTACACACACACACACACACACACACACACACACACACACAAACACACAAACACACACAGAAATACAGACATAGAGGCAGAGAGAGAAACAGAGACAGAGAGACAAGAGAGAGCATTAAACATAAATTGAATAAAATGCACTCAATATTACGTTTAGCAATTAAGCCCATCAAGGTGGAGCTAAATATGTGCTACAAAATAAGCAATGTGCACAAGAAATGTCTCAGTAATCCCCTCATGATGACAAAGGTATTTAGTAAATGTTTCAGGATGTAAACTGTGCTTAAGCTATTCATCTTTAACAGTAAATTTATAGAATTATTTTATAAATAAGAAATGGCACTATAATGGACAATCAATTTAAATATTGCTATATATATATATAAAAAAAAACAAGTAGAGAAACAGAACACACCTGGTATTTAGATGTGTTGTCCTAAACAATAGTGATGTATATACAAATCCTGTCTGGCTTTTGTAGAATCACAGTGAAGGTTTAAATACCCATTAGATTATTCTGCAAAGTTTTTACATTGTCTGAGCAACATTTCTTAACAAGGTATGGTAAGACATGATCTCTATTTCCATGACTATTATAAGCACTGACATTAAAAGACCTTGGTGCTGTGTAAATGAGAGCTAATGCCAAAGGCTGAGTATGAGCTATAACAGGGTCATGACTTTGTATTATTTACCAGTCACTGCACACCTAGGGCATTAATTTACTAAGGACTTAAGAAATCTCAAGTAAGAACATTGTACGAGCCTGCTGTTTTTATTCATAGTATTTGATTAATATGGTGTAAAATATTATTAGATAATTTTAATTCAGGTGTATGTATTTAAGATAGTTGAGAGCTTTCATGACATAAACATTGACAAATGATGTGTAAGTTTAAGTTTTCACAAGCGATTAATCTGCTTTCCTGCAGTTAAAATTAATTATTGTACTCACAGTTACATGGCTGGATAATATATGCACAGCATTAGCATACACCATTTGCACAAAATTATTGTTAACAGAATGTAATATTTTAAATATTTTTAGTATATATTAAATACAATGAACAAAGACCAGATCAGAATTCTAGTTTTTTTTTAAACTTGTTTTTGATTCAGTTTTATCTGGTTTTTTTTTTTAATATTAGTTTAGTGTAATTGAGTTTTTAGTTTTTTCTTTCAGTACTAGGGATCACAAAGCCATGCTGTTCAAAGCCAACACTCCATTTCTGAAGTTAATTACATGCCTGGTATATATGAGCCTCTGAATTTTGTCTCCATCAGTGAAAAAAGTTATTAACATATCTGCTGTCACAGGTGTATAATAGGAGAGTCATATCCTTATAGGAAAGTGGACAAGATCTATGTTCATAAATTTTAGCTGCAACTATTACCATGATTTCTTCATGAACAACACGTTCAGATATTCTTGCCCTTGCTCATAAATTCTCAGAAATGACTAGAAATGAGGCTTTCAGGATACATGAGATTATTAAAATAAATTCTAAAATTAGAGGAGAGAGAAGGAGCCTGAGGTCCTCTCTTCAGTCACCCTGACTTCATGGCTCACTTGAACACTGTGGACAGATGGATAATATTTACCTTGCTCTTCAGAGACAAGGGTTTCATAGCTTATACACACTCAACATTCTTTTGCCCATTTTCTATAAGAATATGAGATTGAAATAAAAAGAGCCAGCACCACTAACACTTTTATTTATAAAGTGCCTATTTGGTTATGGATATTGTATTCACTCTTTTGTACTTGTATGTCCTCAAGACCTTTATTATTCTGCATCTATTGCAATCAACAATAGATGCCTAATTTGTCTAAGGCCAGTGTAGACAAAGGCCTGAAAATGAGAAAAAAACTCGAAACTGAACTTTTCCTGGGCAGAAATGTCTATGACCTATATGAAACACAATTCTTTCATGCCAGTAAGCCCTTATTTTCTTTTTATATGTGGCCAGACAATTTTGTATTTCGTTACTTAATATATTGAACAAGATCTTAAGATCTTGAACGCATACCAAGTGTCGACTAGATACTATTGCTAGAATCTATGCTTCAACTGACTCCCATTCATGGCTGTCATCCTGAACCAGTGTTTAGAAATGAACAGAAAGTTAAAGGAGATGGAACACAGTAGCACATGAGGTATTTGTAAAACCCTAGGGTAAGCAAATCTGTGGAATAACAAATTAGAAGTGATGTGAATTGACACTTCCACATTTTTGTTAACTTTTATTGCTTTAGAGCTTCAAGTTGACTTTCTTTTTTACTGCATTGAGTTTACTAATGGGTCTGTTAAACACATCCTTTTATTATGTTATTAAGTAATTTTCATAGCATTCTATTAGGCTTTTCTTTATAATTTCACTTTTCTCCTGGAACTCTTTCCACTACACAAGACATCTTTACGAGTTCTTAATTAGAAAGTATGGACCTCAAACTCTGTTTAATGTTGCATCTACAGGAAGAAAATCATTTGAGGAGAAAGGCAGGACAAATGCAGAAGTGTAGGAAGGGAAATGCTTGGGGAAAAACAGTAGAGTGGTATTTATTTGAATATTCCGGGTCACTGAGCTAATGCCAATGGTCCCTAATAAAAAGAATTACATCCTATCTTTAGATTGTTGGTTTGTTTATTTTTTTGTAAGCAGGGAATTAGAAGACATTTTATTCTGTCACTCTGAATTATCACTACCTGAAATAATAATTGAGTTGGGGATTATTTGGTGATGACACATACTGACCACTTACCACTCCAGTTGGCCCTTCAGTGTAGGGATTTGAATTTATCTGGTCAGTTAATGTTAAGCTGTATGCATGGCTGTGTTCTCTCTCTCTCTCTCTCTCTCTCTCTCTCTCTCTCTCTCTCTCTCTCTCTCTCTCTCTCTCTCATTTTCCCTTTCTTTCTTTTCCTTTGATGTCATTTTCTTTGCTTTAATATTTGTTGGTTTCTGTTTTATCTTTAGACAGGGTGTCACTATGCAGCTCCGACTGTCCTGGAATTAAGTATGCAGAACAGGTTGTTCTAGAATTCACAGAGATCCACCGACATCTTCCTTCCAAGTGCTGGGATTAAAGGTGTGCGCACTCTAGACTCAGCTTGGTATGGGTGGATGTTTTCATTGCTGTAGTTTCAGTTTCTTCTGAAGGTGCCCTGAGAGCAGGGCAGGAAGATGTTTCTCATGTCCCTGGTTACTTCGTCAAGCATTCTTGTTTATGTGAGCTGCAATGAAACTCATCTCTATGCTCTGTCTTACACCAGATCTTCTGCTCTGTCTCTAATTTTTCCCATGTTCATTGAATTGGCAGAGGAATTTGGAACTCTCCATGGTCCTATCCTTTGTGCTTAATAGATTTTGTTTCAGCGTTGGTTTGTGAATCATTCTATCCATTATTCCTATGGTGTTCTGCACAGCCCTGTATCATTAGAAAGTGCTGTATGAGATGGAAATTCCTGTGCTTTTGGAAGAAACAAAAGACACTGAGTATACCAGAGTAGGCTTTTCAATGACTCTATCAGTGTTAGATTATTTTATTTTGCTTTTTTTTGCAAGAAATTCATATATGATAAATTTATATCATTCCTCTCTCCATTTTCTCTCTCCATTTTTCCATATCCACATCCAAATCATGTTCATACAGACTGCCGACCTCATTTTCTGGTGATTATATGTATGTGTGTCTAGACCTGGCTATTTGAGATTCAATCACTTAGCACATGACTCATTCTCGGAGAAGACTGACTCTCCATACTTCAGCAGCCATTATTGCTTATCGCAACTCTTCATTGGTGGGGACTTGTGAGATTCCCTTCATTCAGTTTGATGTGTCAATTGTTATTGCCATTGTTCAAGTCTTCTCTATATTGATATTTCATTTTCCATGTCATATATTGATGACATTGACTATCGTGTATCAGACATGCTGGTCCTCTGGATTTTATTCTCTTTCTATCCATCTTCCATGATCTTGCACCTGGAGCTTTAGGTACAGAGGTTGTTGCATCATTTAGTGCCAGATTGGCACCTTTATCATTTGCCATCTTTTTCAGATTTCTATCTGTGTTTTGTGTGTCTAGGCTTTCTAACTACTCCTAGCTGTTTTACAGTAAATGTCTGGTCTTTCCTTCTCTCGACCACCTGATAAAGTATCTTAAAGAAGCAACTCCATATAGTAGAAAATTCCTATGTGTCTTTGGGTCTGATGGATTCTGCTTTTGCAGGCCAATTGGTGCTCACAATTAAAAACATATGACTTATTTCAGCTGTCTTCTTGGTTACTGATGTTATGTTTGGCTTCTTTTTATCCCGTGCTTCATTCATTGGCCTGCCACTTTGCTCTTCAGTCTTTCTTCAGACTTCATACTATTGGGATGCTGTGCTATTTCATTCAACTTTAAAATGAAGTTTAGGAAAGGTAAAATATAGTTTATTTATTTGTGAGAGCAGCTTTTCTACACCTTTCTGTATCCTGGGTGGAAGTGGAAGTTACTATAAATAGCATTTCAACTTGAATATTTTATTTCAAAAATGCAAACTTGGCCACTCAAGCCTCTATTGAATCTTTCATCAGTATTGTCATGTACTCATCATTATATTTAAACATTTTCTCCTTTGCACACAGTTTTACATAAATCCATGAATGTCATCTTAAAAAATAGATATGATTTACATTTCAATTGTTAATTTATAAGAGCATGCAATTTCTATACGTAGGTTAGCCATAGTCATTACTTTTTCCTGCCCAGTGAGTATGTAATGAGTCCATTGTCACTGTAATCTGTATCTCTCTTGTGAGCATGAACATTTTGTTCGACATCCCACAATCGTTTAGCTTTGCACTGCTGCAAATTGCTCCTTTTTATTTTGCCCAGCTTTCCATTCAATCATCTGTTCTAGTCAGGTGAATCTGACAAATCTTTACTTGATTTTTTTTTTTTACTAGAATCCGCTTATGAAAATAATTGCCTGTCTACTTGCCTGTGTTACATTTTGTCACAGACTAATTTTCTTTATATATAATGTAGATAGTGTGAATATATTCTTTATAATGTCTGAGTTTCCAAGCTTTCTTAAGTGGGATTCTCTAATTCTTATTATAGTGTGGTTGCCTGCATTACTAAACAGCACAACAGCATGAAGACAGCTCGAGAGGTAAAGGCAATTTTACACAAGCACACATAATTAGAGTCCCTTACAAATGGTGTAGATGCTGCACATCTCTTGCTTAACCAGCATTCGTGAGGGTTCCGTAGCATTTTACCTAGGTATATGGAATGAATGCAGCAATTGCCCTAAACTTAGTGAATGTCAAACCTAGATCTAGAAGAGTATATCTATCAGGAGTAGAGATGTAGTTCTAAGTTCCTTCTGTGTTTGTTTTTCTTTACATTCTCTTTTAAGATGATATTAACATCTAATTTAGTAAGTATTTTATCATTTGGTATTTATGTTTATGTGGTGCTAGTGTTCATGGTACTTCTTTATAAACATATGTGTCTACTTTTCCCTGTTCTATTAAGAGCCTTTTTCTTCCTTAATAGAAATGCTGCCTTTGTTATATATTGGCTTAGCATTTCTTCATTTTTCCTAGTATGAGGGATTGACTGTGAATGTATTAGGTTGAGCACTCTACCATTGACAGATATCCACAGGACCTCTCCTTCCTTATGTACTTTGAAGCACAGCTTCTTTAAGTCTCCCAGGCTTGCTTAAAGTCACTATGTAACTAAAACAGACTTCAAGCTTGTGAACCTTCTGCTGCAGCTGTGACTATGGACAGGACATACATGAATACCTCCATGCCAAAAGCATATTAATTTTTATGGATTCCTATTTCTCCTGATGTATGGTAAGTCAGATCACTCATTTTATAGTCATAATATCCAGAAGATTTTACTTAATATATATCAGAGGTTTTTTGCTATTTGTATACATAAAGTTAATAGTAATATAATCTATGTGAAATTCTATATAATAATTACGCACATTAGAATTGTGTATGTTGTATTGAAAAACCTTGTCCTTCTAAACTGTTATGACTTACTGTTGTTTGATATGTTATATTCCTTAACAAAACAGGATTTGGCTCTGTATATATAGTTTCCATCTCAGGAAATCTATATCTAAAAGCTGCATGCCTTCCTCACTGTTATTTCTCACTTCATTCTCTCATTAAATGTAAAATAAGATTTCATGCTTTTGCCTTTTATCTATTCACCTTAATACAATTTTGTATTAATTCCAGTTGTTTACGTCCTCCTGAGCTTTCTAGTTAGAAACTTATGTCCTGAAAAGGAGATATTTTTATCTTCTGAAAACTTTGTCCAATTTATTAAATTATGTATCTCATTACAAAGGCTTGGATGTTGAAGGCATTATTAAATTAAGACGTAAAAGTACAAATACATATCCAGTTTCTGATTTCAGTTAAAATAGAGCTTTCACTTTAGCATGTAGAGTAATAAATCAGCAAAGCAATCCAGCAATCTTCATTTTTTTTAAAAAAAGAAAACTATAAAGAAGAATGTCTAGTGGGAGTTTTGTTAAACATCTCTTTAAGGAACTTTTATTTGAGTTTGATTTTTAGCCTTACATAATGAATTTTACATGACCAAATAGTGATTAATCTTTCTTCCACTCCATGCCCACATCTGTTAGAATGAAGATGAAGGAAAAAAAAGAACAAATCTTAGTTAAATTTTGGATTCTTCCAACCAATTATATTTTATTCCCACAACCCTTTTCACTTTATCTTAAACGCATGTTTATATTTAATACATACATACATAAGAAGTTCTATATTTAACATGAAAACATTTTATATACATTTTAACACATATTTAGTAATATACACACATATAAATTAATATGTGCACATACAGAGACACACA
This sequence comes from Apodemus sylvaticus, assembly GCF_947179515.1. Lineage (NCBI taxonomy): Eukaryota > Metazoa > Chordata > Mammalia > Rodentia > Muridae > Apodemus > Apodemus sylvaticus. The sequence continues at coordinate 83,527,729 of NC_067485.1, read as the reverse complement.
CATATACATACATACACACAAAAACACATACATGCACATACATACATACATACAAACATGCTCACACATACACATACACACATACACACATGTATATGTACACAGATACAGGCACATACGCAGATAAATCTTCACATATATACATATAAAAACACAATACACATATACATGCATTAACACATACACACATACATATATACACACAAACACACATTACACATACATACAGAAACATATACAGATACATATAAACATATGCACCCACAAACACAACATACATATATTCACACACATATATATGTGCACATATACACACAAAACACACACATATACAAACACATATATACATACACACACATATAGAAACATATACACATATACACACAAATGCACACACCTACATACAAATATATACACTAACAAACACACACATACACAACAACACAAATATACATATATACACACACATATACACACAAACACATGTACACATAAACACACATATGCACACAAACACACATATACACACCAACACACATGTCCACACATTCACACACATATACACACAAACACATATACACACCTACACACCTACACCAACACACACATACACACATACACACACATACACATACACATACACAGAGATACACAGACACACAGACACACACACACACACACACACACACACACACACATCTCCTCAGCATTTTCTAACAATTTCCCTGTCACTAGTTTTAGCTAAGACATCTGAACCCTTATTTAGATATTACAGGTATTTGGTTTCTGCTCTTGAGTCTCACTATACTGGTCAAAGCCATATACTGAGACAGAAGTTAAGTAGCTCCAGCTCCCTGTTGAAAGTGCTGCAACTGCTCCTTAATGGACGACTCAATGCCTTGCATGATCTCAGCACTATTTTCTTTCTGACTATATATTGCCCTGTCTTCTTGTCTTGCTTTGCAGCAGGTACGCTGTGATCCATGATGCCTTATGGCATTCTTCAATGGTCTCTTGTGTTATCCATTCTGCACTAATCCCAAACAGAGCTCTCCAGTCTTCTCCAGTCTACACACTAGAGGAGCACCTTCTCTGATAAAAGGTATATGCAACTCAAAAGTGGCGTACTTCCCTGCCACCTGTCTCCACCTCTGCTCAGTTTTTCCCTCCTTCACTAATCATCTGATATATCAAGAGTGTTTTACTTCTTTCACGCTCATATTCATCATGTTGACAGAAAGCTTCATGAGGCCGTGGTAGAGTCCCTTTGTCTTTACAGCATTTCTGTTATTGTGACACAGAATCATGCACTGAACATGTCACTTATGTGACAACAACAAAACACATAAAAGGAACATGGCTTTAACATGATGACTCACATTTTTAATATATTTGCATTTTTTTCATGAACAACATCTTTTTATAATCATCTTTTATTGTTCTATTTTCTTATTTTGAAAGTTATATTGCCTGTGTAAAATGAACTGAGGAAGGCTTTTATCTTTTTTCCCCTAAGGCCTGAAATAATTTAACTTTGAACAGCTCTCTTTCTTAAAGGTTATATAAAATGCATGTTACATAAACCTCAGCTGGGTGGCCATCTGTTCTCACTGCCTTTTTCAATGATAGATCTTTAAGCATCTTTTTCTAAACTCTTTTATGGTAACTGGTGTATTTAAGTTTCTCCTTTCTTCTTGGGTGAATTTTGGCAATACATATTTTGCTGGGAAATAATCCATTTCCTCTAAACTTTCAAATGTCTTGTCAGAAAGTTTTGTATATATTTTTATGACTGCCCCAATCACTTCAAAATGTATGATTTTTCTGTTTTTTTTTTATCTCTGAACTATGTTTTAAAAAATCATTTCTCTTTTTCCTTGAATGAGCTAACACATCATTAGTACTCTATGTTAAATTTAATTTTATTAAGATGACCACTATTAAAGTACAAAGTAGGTATGTAGATAAAGAAAGCAGAACACACACAGTCTGTTGGTGCATTTATAAAATGCTATGCCTGCAAAGGAAAGCAGTGTGATTGTGCTGCAAACATTTGAAAATAAAACTACCATATGATCCAGAAGTTTCAGTTCTGAGAGTATACAGTCTTTGAGAGATATCCTTATACCTGTGTTGATAGTATAATTATTCATAGCAATTAAAACATGGAGGTAACCAAAATACTTACATAGTAACCAATAAATAAGCAAAATATATTGTACACATAGAGAATGGAAAGTTATTTAACTATATTGAGGTAATTCTGATGTTTGATATAATATGTATTTACTTTGAGAACATTATGTTAAGCAAAACAAGCCAGTATTGAATCAACAAATATTATTTTATTCACTTATGAGATACTTCCAGTAGTTACATATGCAGAAAATAGGGTAGTGATTACC